>NW_026651501.1:295000-524585 GCF_028751815.1 Salvia miltiorrhiza | reverse complement strand
TCCTTACTCGAGAAGAGAACCTAATCGAGGAATTCGAGAAGATGAATTTGGAGGTAGTAATACCACCACAAACGACAGAAATAATAATTTCTGCGCTGAACGTTACCCCTGACCTACGATCGAGATTGGTCACAGCATAGAGAGTGGATGAGAAGATGGAAAGATTGCGAATAAAGTTTCGAACCGAAAAAGTAGAGAATTATGAAGAGACGACAGATAATGCCTTTTTGTCTAAAAGAGAGTGTGTATACCCGATAAAGAAGAGTTGAGGAATGAGATTATGAGCGAAGCTCATGACACCCTTACACCACACATGTGGGCAGTATGAAGATATGCCAAGACTGAAACGACGCTTTGATAGGAGAATAAGAAGCGAGAGGGGGCATCTTTCGTAGAAGGATGTTTAACGTGTTAACACGTGAAGGCGCCACTTTGACAACCTTATACAATTATACCTATTAGAGACTTCCACAATAGAAGTGAGACCACTTAGCCATGAATTATGGCATCGATTAGCAAAATCGAGAAAAGAAAACTCAACAATTGAGTAATTGTGAATAGATTCTGTTGATGATAGAAACGATGATTATGTGAGTTTTTCCCTATCTCGGGGAGCATGTTTTTTCGAGTTAACAAGAACTCAAACCGAGATATATAGGACCTTATGATATGTATTAGAGTAAATAGGCCATGTAGCCTATAAACTAGCGTTGCCTCTGAGCTTCGCGAACGTCCATGACGTTTTCCATGTTTCTCAATTGAGAAAGTTCGTGTTTAATCCAAAACACGTCATCTATCAAGAAGAGGTGTCCCTGGAACCAGTTTTGAGCTACGATGAGATAGACCTGATGCTATACTGGACTGGAAGATCCAATAATTGAGGGACGAATCGATTCCTTTGATGAAAATCCAATGGAGATATTATAGTCAAGAAGAATCAACATGGGAAGTTGAAGAGAAGATGAAAGAGAAGTACCCAGAGCTTTTTCCCGAAGAAGAATAACTCAAATTTCGGGACGAAATTTTTTTTAAGGGGGGTAGGATGTAACACCCCGTACTTTCCTCATGTTGTGAGATAGTGTCTTAACACTAATAAGAGTACCGAGATGTCGAAATACGAGACTACTTTTTTTATGAGTAGATAAGACGGATTGTCTTTTAAATAGAGATACGATGAATAAACCGATGATGGAATTAGAGTGATGAGATTTGAGAAATGAGTTGAGATAGAGATGCTGTTGATATCGAGTTGAGATTTATTTTATTTCCAACTACCGGGAATAGAGTTACCGGATACTGAATTGTTAGAGATTGACTGTCCTATTAAGAAAAATAGGAATACTGAGTTGGAAATAGAGTCGAGGAAGAAAGAGTGAGAAACCTAGATATATAGAGTCGGTCAGAGAGACGTCTAACTATCTGAGTCTGCCGACTGTTTTGATGTGATGTTATGTGAATTTACGTGACTGAGTAATTATGTGATTTTGTGACGTGTGTCATTGTGACCGAGTTATTATGATTTTTATTTGAGACCTTAGCAGTTGGAATTTGTTTAAGTTTCCAAAGCAAGTATGGTTTATTTTTATCGAGAAATCGAATGAGGCCGGTTTATGAAAAATTTTTCCGAGCATAATATTTTTTTTAAATTATTTTTCTTCCTACGAAGAGGAATATTATATATATGTGAGTGCACTAATATGAGTGCTATAATTATTATTTTGGTCACATGAATATTTATGATGTGGTATTTTATTAATGAGTGACATTACCATAGTTTTGTGATTTTATTTGATCACCTTTCACACACTTTTATTTAATCACCCATACCATATGTTATATGCCTAAATTTTGCTAAGTATGGATTTGAGAGAGTAGAGAATTGAGAGTATGAGATGGAGAGTGTAGAGATTAGAGAGAGATTAGAGTGAGAGATAGATCATCCATTAATTACTAAATATTCCCTAAGATTTACAAATCTCTTAAAGATACACAAGATCATCCAAATCAAATACAATCTTGCAAAAGTTTCCTCTCTCTTCTCCACCCCCCCATTTTCGGTCATCTCTCTCTCCCCTTCATCTCTCTACTTTCCTCCATTGTTAGCCATTGATGAAACCTCCGAAGCTCTACCAAGTATGCCAAACACATAAATCACTACTTAAATCCTCCATAAACACATCCTATTAACTTAAATCCAAGAGAATCCTTGAAGATTGGTTTCAAGAATAGTGAGAGAAAATTTGGATAATTGGTGAAAACTTGGGTAAGTGATCTCCATTTTCATAGATATAATTGTATGAGTGTGTATATGAGTTTATTTGAAGGATTGGAGCAAGAAATCACCCCCTCCCTTTTTCCTTCAAATTTTCGAAAAAATGGGTATCTTACCCTTCAAAAATTTTTCTTCTTCTTTCCTTGAATTGAGGTGAGAAAAATGATCTATGTGATGTTTGGTAATGATTTGGTGTATGTTTTGAAAAGCTATGCTTGTGATGTAAAAATTCGGTTGAGTTAGTTTACCCCAAATTGGGAATTTTTGACTTGATGATCAAGGTGATGAATTGATGATGAAAATGAGTTTATGAGGTGTATATGATGATGATTGATGGAGTAAATTGAGTATATGATGTCAATTGGAGTTTTGATATGAGATTAGTTTACTAGAATTAGGGATATGTGTATATATGCCCTTATTTGTGAATTGATGGTTTTGATGTGAGTTTAAATGACTAAAATTGATAGATATATGATGAGATTAAAGATCCATGTGAGTTTATAAATTTCTTAGAGTTTAGTTTAATAAAAATTAGGATCTCTTGTCTATGTGTCTATTAAGTGATTTAACTTAAGATATGTGTAATTGAGCATGATAGTAGTGTTTTAATATGTTTGATTAAGTCTAATGTAAGCTAAGTAAAATTTGGACTTAGTTTAGTTTGAAGGAGTTTTTGAGTTCTCATATGATGTGGGGTTAACGAATGATAAAATGAGGTCAATTGATTTATGATCATTTTGTGAAGTTGTCATGCTTTTGTTGAGAATTTTATGATGATATATGAGTTTTTCACTAGAGTTAGTTTACATGATAAAAAGGGAAATATATGTGTAAAATGAGTTACATGATGTATGAGGTCAATAATGAATGATTGAGAAATTTTGAGCATGAGATTGAAAGGAATTTGATTGATACGTTGTAGAAACGTTTTCCTTGAGATTTGAGTGGATGATGAAAGAAAAGAGTCAAGATTGAGTATTATGAGTATTTTGATGTATTTGAATGTTTTTAAGTGCTTTAAGTGCTTAAAATGAGTTTTGATGTGTTTGCTTTGTATAAATGTTAAATTGAGCATTTAAGAGTTGGGAATGAATTTTTGGTGATTTTTCGTAGGCTACTGACCTACTGTGATCGACGGTTTGTCGATATCAAAAAGCTTTGAAATTTTACAGAATGTCCCTACATGAGTCTTGAGCACCTCTGTAAAATTTCAAGTCATTTGGACTTGATTTACTATTTTTATAAAATGCAAAACCAAATCTGCACATTTCTGCCGGGAATTTCAGAGAACAGGGGACAAAGTCATTCATTTCAGTGACTTCCTGTGTGAATTAGATTTCCAAATTTTTATGGTATCAACCTTACTGTATGGGCTAGATATCCACCAAATTTGAGCTCAATTGGACAACGTTTACTATTTTAAAAAAATCAATGTTTCCGATTGCTCAAAAAACTGCCGAATATGGTAGACCTTGGTAAAAACGCCATATCTCCCAAACCACTTGGAGTTTCTGACTCTACTTTTTTTTAAATGAAACTAGACTCAAATACCTTTCGTTGGTATGAGTCTGGAGTCCAGGGGATGTCGGAGTCAGAACGTGTTAAAGTTTGAAGTCGAGTCTGTGTAAAAACAGAACATGTCTTGATGACGTTTGATGGTATTTTCTTATGTGCCTTATGTGATTGTGTTGCCTAAGTGTTTGAATGATATTAGACGAGCCATATATGAGTGATAAATCGAGACTTAGAACCATGATTTTCTTGAAACCTATCCTTGGACTTAAGGTTTTGAAATGAGTAAAGAGTTTATGTAGAGTTGATTAAGAGATAGAATATAATATAGAGCATGAGTTGAGGCATGAGTTTTTGTCGTTGAGTTTCTAATCGGGATTCATTTTATGACATGAACCTTCGATGATGACGATGATCCCTGAAGACACGAGCAGAGCAAGGAAGTAAGTAACTCCACTTTGACGGGAGTTTTTGAGTAAGGTCTTCAGGTGGGCAATATTTTGAGTATAAATATATTATCCGAGTTTTCTAAAATGATTTGATGATTTAATGATGTTATGAGATTATCAAATGATTTGAGATAAATGATGTTTGAGAACTGTTTGACTTGCCAATTTTTGATGTTGAGCTTGTGTGTTACCCTCTACTGATGAGACGAATTCGGTCCTGCCACAAGCGGGATTTTGTGCACAGAGGTGACTGTGAGCCGTCTTCGGGTCGGCCGGTCACGGTACTTGAGAGGGAGGCCTACTTCTCAGTACCTTTGATGATGAGTAGTGGAAGTGGTACATACATGATGAATGTTTTAAACTGCGCAGTTACTTATTTATGATGTTGATTATGAAAACTGCATGCACAGATTCATTTACGCTAACTTTATTTCTGTGTATTGCTGAGATGTGGCAAGTTTCAAACTTATAGCTCTAAGAGCGCCTTTCTTGTTTTTCGGCGTTTGCCCACTGAGTATTATATACTCACGCCCTGCATGTATTTCTAAATGTGCAGGCTAAGCGAGGAGTGAGATTGGTCTGGTGCTGGTGGGGAATCGTTAGATGACGTATTTACTTTATCGTATTTCCTTTTTATCGATAAAGTCTTGATGTGAAGTTACTTTGAATATGAATCAAGTAATATACTCACGGTTATGTGTCTCCATACATGTAACTGGTTCGCCTTTTGCTGCGATACTCTGCATATTATGTTTCCTTATGAAAAATAAGCTATACCTGTTTTATTTTTATTCGTGAAATTCCTGATAATTAAAAAGTTACAACGACGTTGACGATTTTACCCTTGGGTTCAATTGATAATATTTTCCTTAGCATGCTTTGATGTGAGCTTCCGCTTGATGTTCGACCTATTCTTCTTATCTTTTATTCTTTAAAAATAGTCGTATCGACACTCGTACCCCACTATCACTAGTGTCGGGATTTCGGGCTGCGACAGATGCATAATGTAATTATGCATGGCTCATATTCCTCTTCATTAGACTTAGGGAAACTAGTTCTTGTTATTAAAACAATTAAGCCAACTAGGTTTTGTTTCATGAATTCAAGTAATTACTAATGATTTACTCTCTTTAGGGGTGTTCTTAATTACTAATTTAATACTAAACTCTCTTCGTAAGTAAAGGAAAAGATATGAAACTCAAACACCCTAAGTTCTTCTCTCCATCTCGCGTCTGCTCTGCCTCGTTGTTCTCTTCTCTCTCTCGCGGTCCGTTCCGCTTTCTCCGCCCTCGGCTCTGGAGGTCAGCCCTGGCTTCTCGGTCAGCTCTGGCTGAGATAGCTTGGCGGCGAAGTGATCCCTCGGGCGAGACCATTCCTCTGGTCTTGCATTTTTCTCCGCCCTGGTGCCCGTGATTTCTCTGCTCTGGCCGCCAGCGATTTCTCTGCTCTGGCGCCAGCGATTCCTCTGCTCTGGCGCCAGCGATTCCTCTGGCGCCTTGACTCCTCTGGAGCCTCGACTCTTCTGGCAACGTGATTTCTCTGGCGAAGCGAGTCCTCTGGCAACGCGATTTCTCTGGCGAAGCGAGTCCTCTGGCAACGCGATTTCTCTGGCGAAGCGAGTCCTCTGGCAACGCGATTTCTCTGGCGAAGCGAGTCCTCTGGCAACGCGATTTCTCTGGCGAAGCGAGTCCTCTGGCAACGCGATTTCTCTGGCGAAGCGAGTCCTCTGGCAACGCGAAGCGAGTCCTCTGGCAACGCGATTTCTCTGGCGAAGCGAGTCCTCTGGCAACGCGATTTCTCTGGCGAAGCGAGTCCTCTGGCAACGCGATTTCTCTGGCGAAGCGAGTCCTCTGGCAACGCGATTTCTCTGGCGAAGCGAGTCCTCTGGCAACGCGATTTCTCTGGCGAAGCGAGTCCTCTGGCAACGCGATTTCTTTGGACTGGACGACTCGGTTCCGCTGGCCTCGTACCCACTGGACTTGTCCCCGCTGGACTTGTCCTCACTGGACTCATCCCCAGTGGACTTGTCCTTGCTGGACTCGTCCCCTCTGGACTTGTCCTTGCTTTACTCGTCCTCGCTGGACTCGTTCCCTCTGGACTTGTCCTCGCTGGTCTGGGAAAAGCGACGGGGACTCCAGTTTCCAAAACCAGAATTCTCCATCCTTATCTCGCCTCGACTCTCATTCATACACAGACCTTAATCTATTCCTATGTGATCATGCTGTGCTTGTTCAAGTTCATCTACGTTTAAAGCCTAAAGTTCTCGTCGTTTAATCAAAGTTTCAAGTCGTGGTTCTACCGGAAAGTGACCTATCATGCTCCTAGTGTTCGTGTTTTTCATGCTGAAAAGAGTAGTATTAGAGGTCGGGAGTTACCTGTTGTCGCGCGCTTTAGTCGGACAAGCACGATGGATCCTCGCTTCTTCGATCGCCGAGGTTCAGACTGAAAAGGGGGTTATTGTTCTTAGGCTGGAACAGATGGAAGGGAACACAGCGAAGGGGAGGAAAAGGGCCGTGTCTTACCTTTAAAGGTGCAGCGAAGATCTTGGTCTTCTCTTCTCCGTGGAAGGCGTCGAGAGAGTGATGGAGCTCTTGAAACTTGCTGCTGGATTTTTAAGAGTGCCGAAGGAATGAAAGGGTGGCACGAAGGGTTGAAGGGGAGTTTAAATAGGGGAGCTCGGCTGGTGTACTCGAGTGCCTAAGGGTGGCAGCTCTGGCTGGTATTGCGTGGCATAGGGGAGGCTCTTCAGTTGCTCGCCCAATGGAGGGGCTGCTGCTGCTCTGACGTTGCTGCTGCTGTTGCAGCGTGGAGGTGGAGTGCGGCTCTTCGGCTGCTGCCCAATGGGAGGAGCTGCAGCTGGCGTGGAAAGAGAGGGGGGGTGCTGCTGCTGTGCAGGGCAGCGCCGGCGTGGACTCGGCTGGTTGGGCAGCGCTGCTGCTGTGCAGGGCGGCGCTGGCGTGGACTTGGCTGGTTGGGCAGCGCTGGCGTGGAGTGAGGGGAGAGCTGCTTGTTGCAGTTTTGCGTGGGGAAAGGAGGGTGGCCTTTCGGCTGCTGCCCAATGGGAGGTGCTGCCATGGCTGCCGCCCTTATCCCTCTTTTCTCTCTCTCCCTTTTTCCTTCTCTTTCTAATCATTGTGTTGGTAGGATTGGGTGAGAGGGAAAAGTCTAATTAAAAACCCTTCAGGGTTGATTTTCTCAGTATTAGAAATACTGTTTTCGAAAGTCGATAATGCTAAATTAAATCCGTAGATTTAATTCGTTCGCTATTCTCAGACATAAATTAAATCCGTAGATTTAATTATCCTCAAAGTCGGAATTAAATCACGACTTGATCAACCATGTGCACTAGACTCCATCATGAAAGATAACACAACTTAGCTACGTTGGTTAAAACTCAGATTAATAATCATTCATCACTCAAAGATTCTCATCGCGGTTTTAAACACGCGAAATAAAATAAACAAGCATACTGATAGCTAAGTAACTTTGTCACAGAGATTCATAAATTCAGAAACATAATAGGAAACATAAAACTTTAATCACTAGCAGATAGGTAAATAAACACACAATACTGTAATCAAAATACTGATAAAAGAGTGGGTTACTACATGATACCTTAGAATTAAATATAGAGCCTGCTCCGCAACGTCTAAGAGTAACCACCCATAGGCAGAACTACTACGGTTTCGCACGTGTGCCCCAACTTAGAATTTAAGTTAGAATCGATTAAGCTCGAGGCTAGAAACCTGAGATTGATGCCTATGTGACACTTGGATATAATTTTGGGAATGGATTGGTTAGAGGAGAACCATGCGAAGATACAATGCAAGGAGAGATGGATATCTTTCCAGCCACCTGGCCAAGGACCTACTTCCTTCATTGGCATTGTGAAAAAAATAGAAGAAGACGCTCATCATCTCAGTGCTGCGAGCCAGGAAGCTTTTACAAAGAAAAGATACAACCGCGTACGTTGTATATCTGAACCAGAGAGAGGAATCCAAGGCAAACGTAGATGACGTGCCAGTCATGCGAGAGTACAAAGATGTTTTTCCTGAAACTTTACCGGGATTACCACCAGATCGACAACTTAAGTTTACGATTGACCTTGAACCCGGTACCGCACCGACGTCGAAAGTTCCGTATAGAATGGCCCCTGTAGAGTTGCAAGAGTTAAAGCTGCAACTCCAAGAACTTCTAGATATAAGTAGATTCTTTTGACGTTGGAGACAACGTTTTCTGTAAGTTCTCCCTATCTTGGGGAGTGTATCATTTTTTAATAAAGGAAAGTTCAAACCGAGATATATAGGACCTTATGATGTACTAGAGAAAGTAGGCCCTGTAGCCTATAAACTAGCGATGCCTCCGAGCTTCGCGAACGTCTATAACGTTTTCCATGTTTCTCAACTGAGAAAGTATGTGTTGATCCAAAACACGTCATCCACCAAGAAGAAGTGTCCCTAGAACCAGATTTGAGCTACGAGGAGAGACCTGATGCTATACTGGACCGGAAGATCCAACAAATGAGAAACAAGTCGATTCCGTTGGTGAAGATTCAATGGAGACATCACGGTTAGAAAAATCAACATGGGAACTTGAAGAGAAGATGAAAGAGAAGTATCTTGAGCTTTTTCCCGAAGGTGAATAACTCAAATTTCGGGACGAAATTTTTTTTAAGGGGGGTAGGATGTAACACCCCGTACTTTTCCTTATATTGTGAGATAGTGTCTTAACACTATTGAGAGTACTGAGATGTCGAGATGCGAGACTACTTTTTTTTATATGACCAGATAAGACAGATTGTCTTTTAAATAGAGATACGAGTGACTAAACCGATGATAGAGTTAGAGTGATGAGATTCGAGAAATGAGTTGAGCTAGAGATGCTGATTGAATTGAGTTGAGATTTTATTTTATTTCTGACTACCGGGAATAGAATTACCAGATACCGAGTTATCAGAGATTTACTGACCTATTAAGAAAATAGGAACAATGAGTTTGACATAGAGTCGAGGAAGAAAGAGTGAGAACCTTGATGAAAAGAGTTGGTCTGAGAGACGCCTAGTTTGTTTGTGTTTGCCGACTGCTTTGATGTGATGTTATGTGAATTTACGTGACTAATTGATTATGTGATTTCTGTGACGTGTGTCATTATCACCAAGTTATTATGATTTTATTTGAGACTTTAGCATTTGGAATTTTGATTAAGTTTTCAAAGCAAGTGTGGTTTATTTTTACTGAGAACTCGAATGATGCCGGTTTATGAAAATTTTTCCAAGCATAATTTATTTTAAATGATTTTTTCCTACGAAGGGGAATATTATAATTGAGTGAGTGCACTAATATTAGTGCTATAATTATTTTATTTTGGTCACATGGATAATTATGTTATGGTATTTTATTAATGAGTAATATTTCCATAATTATTGTGATTAATATTTAATCACCCCTCTCACACTATTATTTTAATTTCCCTACCATGTGACTAAATACCACAAATTGCCAAGTGTAGAGATTGAGAGAGTAGAGATTGAGAGAGTAGAGAGTAGAGAGTAAAGAGAGTGTAGAGATTAGAGAGAGAGAGATCAAGGCATTAAATGCCCAATATTTCATAAGATCTTCAAATCTCCCCAAAGATTAGCAAGATCAATTCATATCTCACAAAATATTTTCTCTCTCCCTCACTCACCATTTTCGACCAACACCTCCTCCCTCTTTCTCTCACTTTCCTCCATTTTCCTCCATTGAAGAAGACCTTCGGAGCTTCCAAAAATATTACCAAACACCTCAATCCACTCTTAAATCTTCCATAAACACATTCTAGCTACTTATATTCAAGAGAATCCTTGAAGAAGAGCTTCAAAGCTAGAGTGAGAAAGTGTGAATCTTGGTAAGAAACTTGGGTAAGTGACCTTGTATTCCATAAATCTTGCTTGAATGATGTTGTATGTGAGTATTCTTGAAAGATTGAAACAAGAAAATCACCCCCTCCCTTTTTCCTAAATTTTCGAAAAAGTGGGTCTTCACCCCTTCAAAAAATTTTCTTTTTATTTTCTTGATTTGGGGTGAAAAATGAGATTTATATGATGTTTGTTGATGATTGATGTGTGTTGTGAAGTATGTGCCTTGAGATGTGAAAGTTCGATGGAGTTTAGTTTACCCAAAAATGGGAACTTTTGAGTCAATGATTAAAATGATAAATTGATGATGAAGATGAGTCCATGAGATGTATATGTTGATGATTGATGGAGTAATTTGAGTATATGAGGTCAATTGATGATTTTGATATGAGTTAGTTTAATAAAATTAGTGTAACACCCCGTATTTTGAGAAACTATTTGTGCCCTAGCTCGTATTTAAATTGAGTTTTAAATAGTAGCTAGAGGAATTATGCAAGTGGGCGAATAAATGAGATAAGAATTATTTTTTAGAATTATAGAAGGCGATATTATTTTTTTCTCGGGTCATATAAATTCTCTTATAGAGAAACCTATCTTCGCCCTATATTTTATTGAAATGTCTATGTGATTTAAATATTTTACTTGGTAGAATATTCACATATGATTTATTTGAAGCATTGTAATTATGATATTAGTTATATCATAATTGAGGTATATTTTTCATGAGATATATTTTCCCACACACTAAATAAGAGTTATGACTATTCAAGTATATATATATATGGATATATATATATATATATATATAGATGCATCTCTCTTTCTCTCTCACTCTCTCTCCCTCGCGATCTCTCTCGATCTCTCCCACTCTCTCTCGATCTCTCTCACTCTCTCACTCGGTCTCTCTCTCTTACTCTCCCCCTCATGCAGCACTCCCCTCTCCCTCATTACTCCCTTCTTCTCCCATAAATGAACACACATGCACATTAACCACTCCCCTAAGAGGCTACCCTAACTAGCCAAACAAGATCCCTCAATTCAAGCTCACAATGCACATGCACAATCTTCCTCCTCCCCCCCCCCCTTGCTCGGCTCTCTCTCTTCTCCCTTCTTTCCTTCTCTCTTCTCACTCTCCTGCACATTAAGAGCATGACATCTTCACCATTATCATCCCATTTATTTCAAGATATGCATTGAATGAAGCAATCACACCATCACATCATCTCATCAAAGCAAGTTCCCCTCTTCTCCTTTTTCTTCTCCATTCGGCAGCCCCTCCCCTCTTCACTTCACCTCACTTTCTTTTTGTTCCACCAAATATAGTAAGAACTAAGGTTTCCTAAAGTGTTCATCTTCAAGGTCAAGCTTCAAGAATCCTACGCATCATCTTCTACTCCACCTCCATTGATCTTGTTGGTAGCAACCTCAATCCTCCTCTTATGTTACATATATATTTTCATGAGGTATAAGCATGTATATTGAAGCATATTGAAGCTTGATAGTCCCCTCTCTACTCTTATGATTTTCGAAAATGTTGGTGAAAGAAAACATATGAACTCCTTCAAACTTTCACTACTTTCATATGCTTATAACTTTCTTCATGTTAGATGCATGAGAATGGAAGATATTTCTTGAAAACCCTTAAGAGGGTTATATGTTATGATAGTTGAAGCATGATGAGTTATTAGTGTAAAAATGCATGAGAATGGTGATGAAAGTATAGATCTAAGGTGATATGTGCATATGTGATAATTTCAACCATTTTGAGAAGTTTTCTTACGTTCTGGACTGATCAGTCGACGAGGTTTCCCTCGTCCAAAAATCTTCAAAATGTTACATAGTGTATATATATGTGTCTTGAGGACGCTGGTAAAATTTCAAATCATTTGGACTTCGTTTACTACCTTTTTAAAATATAAATCTTTTACTGCGCATTTCTGCCGGAAATTTAGAAAGGAAGTCCCTAGAGTCACACTTTTCAGTAACTTTCAAAAACATTCAGCCTCCAAAATTTTTATGGTAGAAATATACATGTGTTATATAGATACACATCAAATTTCAAACCATTTGGCCAATGTTTACTATTTTTCAAAAATCTTAACTTCCATTCGTGCAAAACTGCCGAATCTGGTAGACTGTGGGAAAACACCCATATCTCGTAAACCACTTGGAGTTGTTCACTCTACTTTTTTTTAAATAAAACTAGACTCAGAAAGGTTTTCAACGGTATAAGTATCGAATCCAGGAGATTTCTGAGTCAAAACAGTTTATTCTTTAAAGTTGAGGCAGAGCAGAATGGTAAAACTGTAGGAGTCCGAAAATTTTTACTTTGAATTTGTTTTGAGGATTTTAAAGTTTTGGTGAAATAATACACCATGTTATGGCATGAAAATTCTACTAGAAAATTTTATATATTTTCCCAAGCTTACATGATTATTTGAGTATTTATTTACAAGGAAAAAAAAATTTCAAGTTCATAGAGTGACTTTTAAGTCACTTGAGTATTGAGATAATTCATATATATATATATATATATTATATGGATTAATTGTGTAATTTGAAGCATGAATGACTATGTGATTTTTATGAATGCTATTTACCTAGGATTGAGAGTCTTTTAATTGGGTAAGATATCCAATTAGATTGGGAGGTCCAATTGGGTAAATAGTAGAGAAGTTATAAGATGAGATTAAGCATATGATGAAAGCATAAGTATTGAGATATTAGTTAGATGAAATTCTAACTAGAGTTTATTTTGTCACATGGCAATCTAAATCACGTGCGCCACCAAAGGTTTGAGTGACGGCCGGCGTTAGTACGACTCTGAGCGTTACGTCATCGATCCCTGAGACAGGTGGGCTTTATTCTAACTCTATTATGGCTAGCTACCATGATAATGAGTTCAAATGCAAAATCTTATGAAAATGATGCATGTTGAAGTATTATTGATGAATCTTATGAAAATGAAGCATGTTGATGTATTATTAATGAGTATTATGAAAATTGTCAACTTGCAATATTTATTATTGATGAGAATGAGATGTGGTATGTTGCCTCTATGAAAGACATGATTATGATCATGATGCAAGATATCGGCCTTTAACTGATCTATATGACAGTAAAGGTTTTGTGCGCAGAGGTGATCGTGAGGCGTCTCTAGTCGGCCGGTCACGGTGATTTGAAGGAGGCCTCCTTCTCTTCACCTAGTATATATGTTATATGAGTTCTCATAGTTGGCACATACCCTGAATATAATGTCTGCAGACTAATGATATTATTATGATGATGCAAATGAGTTTATGACAGAAAAACATGAACAAGTATTTTTAATATCAGTTAAATCTTGTTGATGCATTGAAAAGGGCAAGGTTGACATATAGCTCTAAGAGCAACATTTCAATTATTTCCGGCATGAGTCCACTGAGTGCTTTTTGGTACTCAGCCCTGCATGTATTTCTAAATGTGCAGGTCTCGCTTGGCGCGAGGATGGGTGAAGGCTGTTGGAATTGTCAGTTGGCTGTGTCTTTCCTATGTCTCACATTTATCTTTATAAGCTTTGACTCTATAAGAATTTGAACTCCCTGCTATATGTCTTCACACATATAGTAACGCATCTCGCTGCACAACTTTGATGAAACTCTTTATTTAAATTGGCTTATGCCTGTAATATCCCTTAAGGGAAATACTTCTCAAACCCTTGCTAAGTTTCAATTGCTTAATTATGTTTACCCAAGCTAATTATTTTAGTCTTAACATCTTTCTTGAAAATGAGTAAAGTTTGCAATTGCCTCCGCTAAAACAAGATGTATTTCTATTTCTTTCACTATTTCTTTTATTAGTCGTACGATACTTGGTATACGCTATCACTGGCTATATCGGGTTGCGACAGAGTGGTATCAGAGCAGCTCGTCTGCTCTGAGTATAATTTCTTATAGAGTCTTTTCTTGATTGAGTCTAAGCTAGAGTCTTAGACTAAAAGAGTTATGTCACTGACAAGAGCCAACACCCCATCTCCGCCAGCTTGACGAGGTATGCAAGTTAAAGTTTTAAAGTTGCTTATGAGCAAGAGTTATTTACATGCAATTGATGAAGCAGTTGAGAAAGCAATATTTATAAGTTGAGAAAGAAGCATGATTAGTGCATGATGCAATTTTATTGATATCTGGTTTTGATTGACTGGATAAGTAAGATGGTGGAAAATTTTTATTGGAATCTGTTTACCTCGTTTTTGGGCGGTTCTTGCTAGTGTTCTACCGTGTTTTCGAGCATGTTTTATTCCTCTTTGCCTTATTTTTCACGTGCTCGATGATCTTTCTGGGTATACTATCGTCATGTGCAGGATTCGAGAGTTGTCAAGTTTTTCAGCAGAGATTGAAGCAAATTTCGAAGACAACCCACGGCCGCCGCCGCGCCACGGCGGCCGCCGTCTAGACGGCGCCGCAGCCCCACGGCGCGAGCCGTGCACGTTTTGGGGAGTTTCTGCGAAAGGGCATCACGGCGGCGCCGTGCCACGGCGGCCGCCGTCCACGGCGCCGCCGTCTCACGGCGGCCGCCGCCGCTGTCAATTTTCGGCAGTTACGTTTTTTGATATAAAAACCCATTTTTAGGGTTTTATTCGGCACTTCTCGACCCAGCAGCCTCCAAGGGCGATTTCCACATTTTTCCTTGGGTTTTTAGAGTTTCAAATCAATTACTTTCGATTGTGGATTCATTGGATTGCTTTGGATGTCAATTAACACTTCATTGGATTGGTTTTCCTTGGATTGCTATGTTTTGTAAGAACTCCCTTTGATTGTCTTTGTTTGTGAATCCCTTGGTTATTTAAGTCTTTGTTTCTTGTCTTTAATGAATATGATGATTGAAGATTATTGTTGTTGATTCTATATTCTCTTGGTTTTATGAATCTTTTGGTTAATTGAGTTTTGTGTTTTATGCATTTGATGAATGTGAAGATTGAACTTCATTGTTGTTGATTCTAGATTCTCTTGGTTTTCTAAATCCTTTGGTTTATTTGAATCTTTATTTTGTGTTTTGATTAATATGATGATTGGAGATAATTGTTGTTGAGTTTAGATAATCTACGTGATTCGTAGTTTGTTGCTATTGTTTATCCTTTTCCTTTCTTGTTGATGAATATTTAGAGATTTCTTTTATGGAGATTAAGATTTTCTTGCATTCGAATCTTATGCTTGATTGAGTTTCTTGCCTAGGTAGTTATTAATCTTTGATGTTTACAAGTTTATGATCGTTTGGTTTAGTGTTGGAGTTGGAAACTCTAGTTGATTTCGTTAATGTTCAAATGCCATGTTCTAGTTAGTTCGTCGTTGAGTTGCTTGTGAAATTCTCTTTGATTGTGTGTGTTTGCTTAACATTCATTTGATTAAATGTTAATATGTTATTTCGCCTAGATAATCGTTGTTTATGGTGTTGAATTGATGATTGCTTTCTAGATTGCTAGTTTAGAACCCTAGCTTTGTTTGCCTTCTTGCATTCTTATTGGCTTTCTATCTTTTGCCTAGTTAACTTTATATGCTTTATTTTAATTACGCATTAGTTAATCGGAGAGAAAGTGTCAGACCCAAACTTCTGATTAGAGTGTTTAGGTTTATTTCATGTTTTCTGTGCGTAGCATGATCAAAGCCCTGTTTAGCCTTCCTTGAGAGACGACTTGGGTTAGCTTATTACACTAGGACGACCTCGTACGATTGCGAGTCAATCCATTAGGTGTTTTGGGTTGAGTCAAATTTTGGCGCCGTTGCCGGGGAAGGCTTTAGGCATTTGATTGTGTTGCATTGTTTCCGTGTTTATTTTTGTTTCTTTCTTTTGACTCGGTTATTTTCTCCCTCCGGTGCGTTTGATTTGTTTGTTCGTGTTGTGTATGCAAGGACGCAGAAGCTTGAAGAGGAAGCTTGCACCTTACTACGACAATATTCACCGACCTCGTGAGGTTCCTTTAAGCCTGGAGGAGGAGTCTGAGTCCAGTTCGAGAACCCTTGTGGAATCACAGTTTCGAGAGGGAGACCGTGAAGAGAGAATTGCTACCAATCCCATCCTGGAAGCCATTGAGGAGACGCTTACAGAGCACTCTGAAGAAGAAAAAGAAGCTCGGCCCAATCTTGACCAAGAAGCAATGGCGGAGCAGAATGTCCAGTACATGGGAGATTTTTCCAGGCCAGTCATTGGAACCACCAGCACGTCAGCGATAGTGCTCCCCACGGCAGTCCGGAATTACAATCTGAAGCCCAACGATTCAAACCTGTTGCCGCTCTTTTATGGGATGCCGAGTGAGGACGCCTTACAGTTCATCCGTGACTTCTGCACTCAAGTGCAGACCTTCCCACTACTGGAGCTCACCGAGGATCAGTTGAGACTCAAGTGCTTACCTTATGCACTCAAGGACCGGGCTAGAACGTGGTTACTATCCTTGCCACCAAACTCCATCACCACATGGGCAGAGGCGAGTGAGAAGTTCATGCTCAAATACTACCCTAATCACAAGACGCAAGAGATTAGGACACAGATAATGAACTTCATGCAAGGAGCTGACGAGCCCCTTCACGAGGCTTGGGAGAGATTCCAAGAGCTTCTCCGCCAGTGCCCGCAGCACCAGTTGGCCCCCGTCATGTTGATGCAGTTCTTCTATGACGGATTGATTCAGACGACACAGTTTATGGTGGATAGTACCGCTGGGGGCAACATTGCCCGAAAGACAGCTGATCAGCTCAAGGAGATCTTCAACACTCTTGCCGCGAGTTCTCAACAAAAATCAATCAGAGGAAGGAGGATCGAAGCCAATGCGGTAGCCCCAAACAATGAGCTGCAGAAGCAAGTAGCGGACCTGATGAGGCAAGTTCAGCATCTAAGAATGAATCAGGTGGAGCCTCAACCCGTTCAAGCACCGCCAGCACAAGCACCGCCAGCTCAGGCACCGCCAGCAGAAGGGTGTGGCATTTGTGGCGATTTTAGCCACGGAACTAACGAGTGCCACCGAATGGGGGAGTTCACACCTGAAGGGGAAGCAGAGGTCTATGCTGCCCAGGGATACCAGGGGAGACCCCAATTTGAACAGAGGCCCATGTTTAATCAAGGGCAACAGAATCCCAACTCGGGGTGGAGAACTCAGCAGAATTCTGGATGGAGGAACCAAGCGCCTGGCCAAGGGTCGGGACCAAATCAAGGCAATCAATTCCGCCGCCCTCCTCAGCAATTTGGGTATCAGAATCAGCAGCAGTTTTACCCACCTCAGCAGCAGTTCCCCTTTCCTCAGCAGCAGAACTACCCGCAAGCTTATCAGCAGCAGCAGCAGCCCCCACAGTATCAGCAGTATCAACAGTTCCCTATGCAGCAAGGGAACTTCCAGCAGCAGCAGCAATACCAGAATGCGCCCCAGCAGTTTCAGAAGCAAGCCCAACCACAGAAACCGTCTCTCGAGGACACCATGCAATCATTTATGGAGATGACAAAGCAGAGCATGGAGTCCCAGTCGGCTACAATCAAGCGTCTCGAGATAACCGTTGGGCAGCTCTCCGGGACATTGAATCAGATGCAGCAGCAGCAACAACCAGGGAAACTACATGGACAAGGATTGCAGCCCCACCAAGCCCAAGCAGTTACTGTTTTACGCAATGGGAAGGTGGTGAACAACAAAGTGGAAGCCCCTGTAGAAGAACCCCCCAAGGAAGCCCGCATGGAAGAGCAAGTAAAGGAGCCGCGGCAGCCAAGAGAGGAGGAGAAGGAGAAAGAGAAAGAGCCCGAAGTGAAGCTCCACAAGGCCGCCAAGCCATACAAGCCACCGGTTCCTTACCCAAGCCGGTTGAAGAATGAAAAACTGGACCAACAGTTCACCGATTTCTACAACATGTTGGCAAAGGTGAACGTGAACCTGCCACTTCTGGACGTGATCAGAAATGTCCCGGCTTACGTGAAGTTCTTCAAGGAGCTGGCGTCCAAGAAGAGGAAGTTTGTTGACAACGAGAAGATCCTTGTGTCCGAGGTTGCCAATTCCATCATGCAGCAGCCCTTGCCACCCAAGCAACGAGATCCAGGTAGTTTTGTTATCAATATCGCTTTGGGGAACGGTAAGGAGGCCTCGGGTATGCTTGATTTGGGGGCAGGGATTAATTTGATGCCATACTCTATTTTTAAGCAACTAGAGTTAGGCGATTTAAAACCCACTCGAATGTGCTTACAATTAGCAGATAGATCAGTTAGGTACCCTCGCGGGGTTATTGAGGATATCCTAGTTAAAGTGGGTGGGTTGATTGTGCCTGTCGATTTTGTTGTGCTTGAGATAGGAGAAGTTCATGAGAATGGCAAGGAACACACTTTACTGCTAGGAAGACCATTCATGGCCACCACTAACACGTTAATTGATGTGAAAAATGGAACAATAAAAATGACCGTGTTAGGAGAGTCCGTGTCTTTTTCTGTGCATCATAGTCGCGCTTTGCCATCATCTTCTTTCACTAATGAATGCTCTTATATAGATGCTATTGATGGCCTCGCCGAGATGGTTTTTGCGCAGGAACAAGAGATAGTGGAGGTCCTTGCAGGATCGGCGGACATGGAGGAGTTTGCTCGAGAAGCCGAGGAAAGAGAGAGAGAACGAAGAGACAAACTCCCCATTGATGAGCCTGTGGTGCTTGAAGATACCACGACATGCAAAAAGCCCAAGTTGGAACTGAAGGATCTCCCAAACCATCTCAAATACGTGTACCTGGAAGAAGGAGAGGAGAAGCCCGTGATAATATCCGCCGAGCTCACGCATGAGCAAGAGATGGCGTTGATGGAAGTGCTAAGGAGCAACAAGTTGGCATTTGGTTGGGGCCTTGCCGATATCAGTGGCATTAGCCCCGCCACATGCATGCATCGGATTCACCTCGAGGATGGAGCAACACCTAAGAGGGATGGTCAACGAAGGCTCAACCCCATCCTCATGGAGGTAGTACGCAAGGAGGTACTCAAACTATTAGCGGAAGGGATCATTTTCCCTATCGCCGATAGTGAGTGGGTAAGCCCGGTGCATGTGGTGCCCAAAAAGGGAGGAATCACGGTGATCCTAAATGACAACAAGGAATTGGTGCCGACCCGTCCGGTCACGGGCTGGCGTATGTGTATCGATTACAGGAAGCTAAATGCCGTCACAAAAAAGGATCATTTCCCGCTACCTTTCATTGATCAAATGTTGGATCGTCTAGCTGGCCATGATTTTTACTGTTTCCTTGATGGTTTGTCAGGTTATTATCAAATAGCAATCGCGCCGGAGGACCAGGACAAGACGGCATTCACCACCCCTTTTGGTACCTTTGCGTGGAAGAGGATGCCATTTGGGCTGTGCAATGCACCGGGGACCTTCCAACGGTGCATGATGTCGATCTTCGCGGAAATGATAGGTGATTTTGTTGAAATTTTTATGGATGATTTTTCCGTGTTTGGTAATTCGTTTAGCGACTGCTTGGGCAAAATTAACTTGGTGTTAAAAAGGTGTATAGAGAGTGGGTTAACTCTTAGCTGGGAAAAGAGTCACTTCATGGTGACTAGTGGCATCGTTCTTGGCCACGTCGTGTCAAAAGATGGCATAGAGGTTGATAGGGCTAAGGTGGAGGTGATTGAAAAATTACCACCACCAATCGATGTGAAAGGCATTAGGAGTTTCCTAGGTCATGCCGGGTTTTACCGGCGTTTCATTAAGGATTTCTCTAAGATTACCCAACCTTTATGTCGTCTGCTTGCCCAAGATGTAGATTTTGATTTTGATGAAACGTGCATGCATGCTTTTGAATTGCTGAAGCTTAAGTTGAGCACTGCACCTGTTGTTGTTGCACCTGATTGGTCTTTGCCTTTTGAGATTATGTGTGATGCTTCAAACTCCGCTGTGGGGGCCGTTCTTGGTCAACGTGTTGACAAAATGTTGCGTGTGATTTACTATGCTAGCTTGACTTTGAATAGTGCACAAGTGAATTACACTACCACTGAGAAAGAGTTGCTTGCTGTGGTTTTTGCTTTAGACAAGTTTCGTGCTTATATCATAGGCTCTAAAGTAATTGTCCATAGTGATCATGCGGCTCTAAGATATTTGTTGACTAAGTCTCAAGCTAAACCACGCCTTATCCGTTGGATCTTATTATTGCAAGAATTTGATCTTGAGATTAAGGATAGGAAGGGGAGTGAAAATTCTGTTGCCGATCACTTGTCTAGACTTGAGCATAATGTGGTTGAATCGAGTCGAGATGTCATACATGAGTCTTTCCCTTTTGAGCATACTTATGAAATTGCCTCTGTGCCTTGGTTTGCTGATATTGTCAATTACCTTGCGTGCGGGGAATTAAGACCCGATCTAACATCCCAAGAGAGGAAAAGGTTTTTGGCTACTTGCAGGCAATACTATTGGGAAGACCCTTATCTCTTCAAGTTGGGAAAGGACGAGGTGATTCGGAGATGCATCCCGGATGCGGAGCAACAACAAGTGTTGAGGCTCTGCCATGAAGCCCATTGTGGTGGACATTTTGGTGGACAAAAGACGGCTCATAAGGTCCTCCAATCCGGTTTGTTTTGGCCCACTCTTTTCAAAGATGCTCATTCTTTTTATCTTGCTTGTGATCGGTGCCAAAGAGTTGGGACAATTGGGCGCAGGAATGAAATGCCCCTAACGAGCATTCTTGTTGTGGAGATTTTTGATGTGTGGGGCATAGATTTCATGGGCCCCTTCCCCATGTCTTACGGTTATGAATATATCTTGCTTGCCGTTGATTATGTGTCCAAGTGGGTTGAGGCCATCCCCACAAGGACATGTGATGCTAATGTTGTCTTGAAGTTTGTGCAGGAGAACATATTATGTAGGTTTGGATTCCCCAAGGCCATAATCAGTGATGGAGGCAAACATTTCTGCAACAAGCTTTTTGAGAAGCTTATGAGGAAAAACGGCATCACTCACAAGGTGGCCACACCTTATCATCCTCAGACCTCGGGCCAAGCCGAAACAAGTAATCGGCAAATCAAGGGCATACTGGAAAAGACGGTCCAACCTTCCCGGAAGGATTGGTCTCTTAAGCTCAATGATGCCTTGTGGGCGTACCGCACCGCCTTTAAGGGAGTCCTGGGAATGAGCCCCTACCGCCTTGTCTACGGTAAAGCATGCCACTTACCGGTGGAGGTTGAGCACCGAGCTTATTGGGCAATCAAGGCCACCAATTGCGACATTACTACCGCGGGGAAGCACAGAGCCTTGCAAATGGAAGAACTTGATGAATTGCGCAACGAGGCATACGAGAATGCAAGGATCTACAAAGACAAGGTCAAGAGGTTGCATGATAGCCGTATTGTGCCAAAGAATCTCCAACCCGTAATGAAAGTCCTTTTGTTCAACTCAAGGTTGAAATTTTTCCCGGGCAAGCTCAAATCTCGTTGGAGTGGCCCTTTCATTCTTAAGGAGATTCTCCCTCATGGCGCTGTGATCTTAAGCAAGGAGAACAACGAAGAGACGTTTACCGTCAATGGACATAGAGTGAAGCCCTACTTGGAGCATGAAGTGGTTGCCGCCGTAGTGGAGTCCCAAGCACTCCACGACCCTTTGTTTTGACAAGCTTAATACCGTCGAGCTCTCGACCTTAACTAGAGCGCTTCGTGGGAGGCAACCCACGTTTCTTCTTTTCTCTTTCCTTTTTGTTCTGTGTGGAGTGAGTCCTTGAGGTGTTGTTTCCTGTTGTTGCCGGTGTTAGTTGGGTTTTCATTGGTGTCTTTTGTGGTGCTGCAGGAAACAGGTGTAATGAACTGACCCCGTGCTCGAAGGATGTGCATTTTGCTGCCGGACGGCAAATTCAGACAAAAGGCCGAAGGGGGGGGACGGCGGCGCCGTCTCACGGCGGCCGCCGTCCACGGCGCCGCCGTCTCACGGCGGGCGCCGTGCTCGCGCACCACCAGATGTTCCTTTTTCCTCACCAAAAAGCCGAAGGGGGGTCACGGCGGCGCCGTTGCGCGGCGGCCGCCGCCCACGGCGGCGCCGTTCCACGGCGGCCGCCGCCCACGGCGCCGCCATGTCACAGCGGGCGCCGTCACCCTTTCTCCTCGCCTTTTCCCTTTGCAACCCAAAAACCCCGAAGGGGGTGCACGGCGGCGCCGTCCCACGGCGGCCGCCGTCACCCCCAGCCCGCTCCTCCCAGCCCGGCCCAGCCCAGCCCAGCCCGCTTCACCCTTTAAAAACCTAAACCCTACCTTTCCCCTCCTACCTTCAGCCGCCCACCCCCCCCCTCTCACATCACCCTCCCTCGCCAACCCCCGTCACCCACATCCCCACCGCCCGCAACCCACCTCCGACCACCACCACAGACACAACTCCCATCACCTCCGACCACCACCATTATCCACGGCCAACCACCACCCTACCTTGCCCACCGCTGCCCACCAAACTCCACCAACAACCCTCAGCCGCCTCCACCTCTGCTGGCCTCCGTCCCAACCGCCACTGCAGCCGCCGCCACCACGCCGTCTCCGCCACAACCGCCGACCCCGAGCTACCTCACCACCATCCTCAGCAGACCACGGCCCCCGCCGTCCGCACATCCGCCGTCGTGCTTCACAGCCGCCGCCGTCCACACGGCCGCCGCCTTGCTCCACAGCCGTCACTTTCTTCACGGCCGCCGCCGTCCGGACCGCCCCCGCCATCTGCACCACCTCCGCTGTTCACCTCCATCCCGCTCGTCCCATGGCACCGCTCACCACTTACAAGCGCCGCCGCCATCATGTCATAGTCGATGAAGACGAGGACGAGGCCCCGCCTAGTCCTCAAGCCTCCCCGAGCCGCCAGCCGGCCTCTCCTAGCCGCCAGCCGGCCTCTTCCAGCCGCCAGCCGGCCTCTTCTAGCCGGCAGCCAGCCTCGCCGATTCCCCGCCCTCCCTCGCCACCGAAGGACATCCGGCATGTATACAATGCTCCTTTTGCTATCTTTGAGGACTGGGAAGGCACCCGATGGAAGGCCCTAAAAGGGAAGAAGGTGACTCAGCCTCGATGTCTTGATTGGCCCCTGCTCCGAAGGGCGAAACTCGACCAAGACGTCACGGCACATTTGAAGAGTTTGGGACTCTACAAGTTTTCCCAAACCACGCCGCCGGGTTTGCTTCCTTTGCACTTGGAGTTCCTTTGCACACTCAACATGACCGCAGACAAATCACAGCTCCATTGCCGCATGCTCAATACGCCATGCGTCGTCACCTACCGGATTATGAGTGAAGCCTTTGGGTTTCACCCGAAGCGATTGAAGGGATTCCCGGATACGTGGGTGCCGGCTAAGGCTTGGCAAGAACTGACTGGATTGCCCACTTGGACCGGCCAAGGTGCCCCGAGCAACCAACTCATTGACGCCGACATCGGCGTGCTCCACAAATTCCTGTCTTTGTGCATTTTGGGCAAGGAGCAAGCCAACAAAGTCAATGAGACTGAATTGTACCTGCTATGGTGTGCAAAGCGGAAGAAGAAGATTGACGCCACGACCATCATCTGGAACCAGCTTCACAGCATGGCCCGGCATGGGGGTTTCAAGCCTTCCCTGAGCCCCATCTCTACCGCCCTAGCTCTCCATTTCGGCCTCTTCACGCCGAACCAGGTTCCCGCACACCTAAGCGCCGCTGAGACAAGGGCGATTGATCACTCTGAGCTCAAGACTTTTGTGGCCAAAGACTTCACCATCATTCCACAGTCCAAACGCCACAATGTCCGTTCCATTTTGCAGCAACTCCAACGGGGCGAGGGCACGTCATCTTCGGCGCGCCAGGTCATAGATGACAATGATGAGGACAATGATGAGGAGGAGTACGACGAACCTGCGCCACCACCTGCTTTCGTATATGATCCTGAGGCGGGCCCCTCCGATGCCTTTCACCAGTTTCAGGCCCATTTTGACGAGTCCTTTGGCCAGTTTCGCCAGGAGGTCTCCTCCCGTTTTGATTCAGTGGAGGACTCGGTGGGTGGCATCTATGCTCGGATCGACGACATTTATGGTCATCTGGACCATCTTGGTGGCTACGTGACGCCCATGCATGCACAGTTGGGCGACGTCTACGGTCGGGTGAACACCATTGGCGGAGAGGTCACGCGTTTGCGTGAACAGGTGTCGTCTTATGATGCTCGGTTTGCCCAATACAATCAGGGCCTCACCGATGCCAACCAGGGCCTCACTGACACGAACTACTACCTCGCCGACCTTGAGCGACAGTGGGCCGCCTTCTCGTTGCAGAACCAGGACCAGTTCTGGCACCCTCCCCCAGGCCCCCCTCGGGGCCCCAACTGAGCATTCCTTTTACCCACCTTTGTACTTTTTGCTTTATTTCCTTTTACTTTGTTTTCTTTTCTTTCTTGTTTTATGCTGTCTTCTTTTGTGGGTTTTTCTGGTTGCTCGTTTTACAGGTTGTGGTCGCCGCCCTCTCTACCGCCGTCGCCGTGTTGGCTGCACTCCTATCCAGGGATGTTCTTAAACTTTCTCTTTTTGTGCCCTGAGGACAGTGCTTGTTTTTCTCTGTGGGGGAGGGGCGTGATTTATGAGTTTTGGGGGTTTTATGGTTCTGCCTTGGTTGCGTGGTTTGTTGTGCCGCATGCAGTTTTTATGATGCCTTATCTTTGCGTTGCATGCTTGGTTGTGATGCCCTGTTTTGTTTGTTTTGGGGCGAATGGTCCCCTTCTCTTGTTTTCTTGCCTGTTCTTAAGTGCATCACATGATTGATGGTAGCTCATTGGCGATTCTGGATTGTGTCTGTTTGGATTGTTGTCCTCGTTCTTTTTGATTGATTTGTTCCCAATGAAGTGCAATTAGTTTAAGGTTTTGGTGCAACACCCTGATGAGCAACTCTTGACGTGATTTGTCCGGTAGATGCTAAGGGGAGTGTTTTCAGTGCAATTCCTAATATCTGTCTCTGTTTTGAATTGTCTGGTTGGTTGTTGAGTTCTGATAGTCTGGGTCTCTGCTCCTCTAATGTTGTCATTATGAGCATGGGAAACCACACGAGAACATTTTGGATCACCTCCAAAAGTGCAATCTCGTGAATTATGGCCCATCTATTATGAGCAAAAATAACATGACCCCCAAAAAAAAAAAAAAAAAAAAAAAAAGAGGGAAGTGTAATGAAAGATTATGAAAAAGGAGTGAGACATGATTGTAAAGGAAATTGCATTAGGAAATTCACCCTTAGCGGAGAATTGGGTCTGATCGGATTGAGTTGTATCACCTCGTTGTTGCACTTTTAAATCTTAGCTTTGAACACTTGTTTGGGGGACATTGATTTCTTGAAGGGCTTGGATTGGTTTGAGCTTGATTGGTGACAAGAATCGCTTGTGGGTTTCCTTTCGATTGTGTGTTTGTTGCTTGAGGACAAGCAAGGATTTAAGTGTGGGGGGGTTGTTTACCTCGTTTTTGGGCGGTTCTTGCTAGTGTTCTACCGTGTTTTCGAGCATGTTTTATTCCTCTTTGCCTTATTTTTCACGTGCTCGATGATCTTTCTGGGTATACTATCGTCATGTGCAGGATTCGAGAGTTGTCAAGTTTTTCAGCAGAGATTGAAGCAAATTTCGAAGACAACCCACGGCCGCCGCCGCGCCACGGCGGCCGCCGTCTAGACGGCGCCGCAGCCCCACGGCGCGAGCCGTGCACGTTTTGGGGAGTTTCTGCGAAAGGGCATCATGGCGGCGCCGTGCCACGGCGGCCGCCGTCCACGGCGCCGCCGTCTCACGGCGGCCGCCGCCGCTGTCAATTTTCGGCAGTTACGTTTTTTGATATAAAAACCCATTTTTAGGGTTTTATTCGGCACTTCTCGACCCAGCAGCCTCCAAGGGCGATTTCCACATTTTTCCTTGGGTTTTTAGAGTTTCAAATCAATTACTTTCGATTGTGGATTCATTGGATTGCTTTGGATGTCAATTAACACTTCATTGGATTGGTTTTCCTTGGATTGCTATGTTTTGTAAGAACTCCCTTTGATTCTCTTTGTTTGTGAATCCCTTGGTTATTTAAGTCTTTGTTTCTTGTCTTTAATGAATATGATGATTGAAGATTATTGTTGTTGATTCTATATTCTCTTGGTTTTATGAATCTTTTGGTTAATTGAGTTTTGTGTTTTATGCATTTGATGAATGTGAAGATTGAAGTTCATTGTTGTTGATTCTAGATTCTCTTGGTTTTCTAAATCCTTTGGTTTATTTGAATCTTTATTTTGTGTTTTGATTAATATGATGATTGGAGATAATTGTTGTTGAGTTTAGATAATCTACGTGATTCGTAGTTTGTTGCTATTGTTTATCCTTTTCCTTTCTTGTTGATGAATATTTAGAGATTTCTTTTATGGAGATTAAGATTTTCTTGCATTCGAATCTTATGCTTGATTGAGTTTCTTGCCTAGGTAGTTATTAATCTTTGATGTTTACAAGTTTATGATCGTTTGGTTTAGTGTTGGAGTTGGAAACTCTAGTTGATTTCGTTAATGTTCAAATGCCATGTTCTAGTTCGTTCGTCGTTGAGTTGCTTGTGAAATTCTCTTTGATTGTGTGTGTTTGCTTAACATTCATTTGATTAAATGTTAATATGTTATTTCGCCTAGATAATCGTTGTTTATGGTGTTGAATTGATGATTGCTTTCTAGATTGCTAGTTTAGAACCCTAGCTTTGTTTGCCTTCTTGCATTCTTATTGGCTTTCTATCTTTTGCCTAGTTAACTTTATATGCTTTATTTTAATTACGCATTAGTTAATCGGAGAGAAAGTGTCAGACCCAAACTTCTGATTAGAGTGTTTAGGTTTATTTCATGTTTTCTGTGCGTAGCATGATCAAAGCCCTGTTTAGCCTTCCTTGAGAGACGACTTGGGTTAGCTTATTACACTAGGACGACCTCGTACGATTGCGAGTCAATCCATTAGGTGTTTTGGGTTGAGTCAGAATCTATATTGATACCAATGCACTACGAGAATCTTAGAGGAACACCGACAAGCAAGTATGTTATTGAGTAATAAACGAGTAAGTCATTCTTGACTTAGTTGAGTAACACGAGTTGTTATTTTTTTTTTAGCATGACAGAGGGATTCGACATAGTATAGGCTTTCTATGACTGTACTCTGGAGCACCACGAGACTATTGGAGAGTTCTTAGCCCGCTTCCACCATAGGTGGATTGACGCCGTAGAGTACGGGGTCACGGCTCAGCAGGCCATGCAGGTATTGCCATATAGGATGCCACCCCACTGGCAGGCTTGGTGTCATTTTATCGCCCCAGACTTCTATAGCCCGTTGGCACCGGGAGTATTTGAGGTGCGATTTCTGGAGTACCTATCCATTATGTTGAGCCGGTTCGTGATTTATGCGAACCCACCCTATTTTTATCTAACGGAGAGTGACACCCGAGAGGGTGAGGCAGAGAGTCAGCCTCAGGGTCTTCCTGAGACTGAGGATCCCCTTATGGCATTGGGACTAGAGCTCCTTAGCTCCCAGTCGATTGATGACCCTATTCCTGCGCTTCCTCAGGCACTCTGCTTGAGGATCCCCATGTATTCTCCCGGGATGTACGCCCCGACCTTCGGATATTTATCCTTCGTTACCCCGATGACAATCGATACCACTGAGCAGCTGATGAGCCCCATCCGCGAGACCCTTCCTGTTCCTCCCCTCCCTGCTGTTGGAGAGGGTGAGATCACTATGGCCGATGTTGACCCATTCGCACCAGGGCCTTCACGACCCCCGGGGATGGCTAGAGACCCGGAGGACGACGCAGGATCAGTCCCGGTTGTTGGGACTCTCACCTCATAGCCCTTGGATCTTCCTAGCATGGGCCTGGCCTTCGAGACGGACGTCCCTCGAGGAGACCCGATTCGGGAGAGAGCCGCTTATGACCCGTTCCACCGTGCCGACTCTGACAGTGAGGACGGCGTGCCTTGTGTGCCTCGATTGGGTGATGCTCGAGAGGACGATGGTGATGATGCTACGGAGGATGGGAGTGACGATGGTAGCCGGGATGATGGTAGAGGTCATGGGTGGATATGGTTTTGATATGATAGTATTGAGTAGTGATGCATATGTATATGGTAGCTTTGTTTAGATAGCCCATAGTTTTGGCTGGCAATGGATAGTTCCATCCCAGGCCAGGGCTTGTACTTATTTTGTTAGGCCCCTATAGTACACGGGTAACAGATAGTATCTGTACCCAGTGGTAGGGCTGATTGTACATAGACGCAGTATTGATGCAGTAGCTAGGTCTTTAACAGAGTAGTACTTTGTACTGACCTATAGCAGTTATAGATCATAGTATACATTTTGTACAAAAGAAGTCCTCGCTGAGGCAATTTTCACGATATACACATGTTGGGCCAAAGTGGCCATTTTTGACTAAATGAGAAATGTGATTACCTGTTTTGATGCATTGTTATATAGTAATTGTCAATTTGTATACATTGATTGGAAACAGAGTACTTTGATGCATTGAGTATACTCTATGTGATAATGTGTGTATATACATATATATATATATATATATATATATATGAGATGCAGGATATGTAGTGAATTACTCAGCTATAAGACTAGAGTAGGATGAGCCTTGTCACATAGAGGAACTTATCTTTTGATCAAACTTGTAGATTGTCATAATGCCTCCACGAAGAGTGTACATAAATGTACCCGTGAATGAGGAAGAACCCAGAGAACCTACCCCGCCACCTCCACCTCAAGATAGGAGAGTGGAAGAACTTTTCTTAAGACAGAACCCACTTTTGCAGGCACGGGAGACCCTGCCGAAACTGAAGAATGGATTCGTGCTATGGAACGAATCTTTCGATTTTTGAGATGCAACGACGCAGAACGTCTTATGTGCGTGTCTTACCAGTTGAAAGGAACCGCCGACTATTGGTGGGAAGCAAAGCAGAAAACTATGGCCCCGGAGCAGTTAGATGAACTCACTTGGGAGCTTTTTAAGACTGCTATGTGTGAAAAGTTCATACCCAGAAGCTATAGGAAAAAGAAAGAAATGGAATTTACCACTTTGAAGCAAGGGAATAAAATTGTAGTGGAGTACGATCGACTATTCTGCGATCTGGCCCGCTATGCACCGTATAGGGTGGATACGGATGAGAAGATGTCCGAGTTGTTTTGCGCCGGACTGCGACAAGAGATAAGAGTTGTATTGGCAAGTCAAACGGCACTTTCCTATGCCGAGGCCTTGAACAGAGCTCTAGATATGGAGCTAGCAATGCAACCAGAGAAAGCAACACACGCACTAACGCCTCCATCAGCTCAATATACGCAAGTATCAAACACTCCCTACTCTAACCAAGGACAGAAAGGAAAACGCAAATGAGAAAACCGTGGAAATGAGGGTAAAAAGCCATGGCAAGGTCAGAATGTCCAGCCTCCATTCGTGAAAGGCGATAAATCATTTTATGGTGGACCAGCGACCTCGCACCCCGGACACCAAGGGATACCCCCTTGTCCTAAGTGCAACAAGTTACACACAGGAGTGTGCAGAGCTGGAAACCCAAATTGTTTCACTTGTGGAAAACCAGGGCATTACTCGAGCCAGTGCCCCAACCGACGGCAGGGGATGAGTGGAGGAAAACCCAATCAGTTTCCAACCCCACAGCTCAGGGCAATGGAAGGAATTCTTCCTCTACCTCAACCACTACAGCAACAACCTTTTCGCCGTCCAAACCAGCCTCACAAGCAGCTACCTGCACCGCAAGCAGGAAGACCACAGCAATATAAAAGGATGTATGCTATCAATCAGAAGAATCAGGACAAGAATCAAGGAAACCTAACAGGTATTGGGGAACTGAAAGGTGTACCCATTGTTATTCTCTTTGATACAGGAGCATCACATTCTTTCATCTCATATACCTGTGTGGATACGTTAGAGCTGAATATAGAACCAGCCCAACTACACTTAAGGCTAGCCACTCCCTTAGGAAAGATCACCACCGTTGCACATGTGTGTCCTGACTTGGAATTCGAATTAGGACCTCTTAAGCTTAAGGCTAAGACATTGAGACTTTTGCGCATGTGGACCACAGACATCATTTTGGGAATGGACTGGTTAGCAGAACACCATGCGGTGATACAGTGCGAGCAGAGACGGATATCATTCCAGCCACCAGGCGAGGAACCTACATGTTTTTATGCCATCAATAGAAAATGGAAGAAGACACCTATCATCTCTGCAGTGCAAGCGAACAAGATACTAAAAGAAAAGGGCGCGACAGCATATTTAGTATACTTGAACCAAGAAGAGGAAGCACACATAAAGATTGAAGATGTACCTATAGTGCGGGAGTATCAAGACGTATTCCCTGAGATTCTACCAGGTCTACCCCCGAACAGACAATTGGAATTCACGATCGATTTAGAACCTGGAGCAGCACCAATATCCAAAGCACCATACAGGATGGCACCAGCAGAATTGCAAGAACTGAAGTTGCAACTACAAGAGTTGTTGGATATGGGATTCATTCGACCCAGTGCTTCACCTTGGGGAGCACCGGTCCTGTTTGTCAAAAAGAAAGATGGAAGTTTAAGATTGTGCATCGATTATCGGGAATTGAACAAGGTGACCCTAAAGAACAAGTATCCTTTGCCACGTATAGACGATTTGTTTGATCAACTTCGAGGAGCACGCGCTTTCTCAAAGATAGATTTAAGGACAGGGTATCACCAATTGAAGATACGACCTGAGGATATTCCAAAGACAGCATTCCGCACGAGATACAGACACTATGAGTTCATAGTGATGCCTTTTGGATTAACAAATGCCCCCGCCGTATTCATGGATCTCATGAATCGAGTCTTTCACGAATATTTGGATCAATTCGTGTTGGTATTCATAGACGACATCTTGATTTACTCGAAGAATGAGAAGGATCATGAAGAGCACCTCAGAACTGTGCTAGAGAAGCTAAGAGCTGAAAAGCTTTATGCTAAGTATAGCAAATGTGAGTTTTGGCTACGAGAAGTCAATTTCTTAGGCCACGTCATTTCGGCTGCAGGAATCAAAGTGGATCCTACCAAAGTTCAAGCAGTGCAAGAATGGAGATCACCAACGACACCTCACGAGATTCGTAGCTTCCTAGGATTAGCAGGCTACTACCGTCGTTTTATACAAGATTTCTCCAAAATAGCCAAGCCTATAACTCATCTGCTCAAGAAAGAAGTCAAATTCTTGTGGACGGACGAATGTGAACAAAGCTTTCAATAATTGAAGAAGAGGTTGACCACCGCCCCAGTACTAGCCGTCCCAGAAGCAAACAAGGAGTATACCATCTATACAGACGCATCAAAGAAAGGACTAGGTTGTGTACTAATGCAAGAGGGAAAAGTAATAGCTTATGCCTCGCGACAGCTTAGGCCACATGAAGCAAATTACCCGACACATGACCTAAAGCTAGCAGCAGTAGTGCACGCATTGAAAATTTGGAGACACCACCTTTATGGAGTAAGGTGTGAAATTTACACCGACCATAAAAGTCTCAAATATTTCTTTGAACAGAAGGATCTGAATATGAGACAAAGAAGATGGCTAGAATTGGTCAAGGACTATGATTGTGGAATCAATTATCATCCAGGCAAGGCCAACGTCGTGGCAGATGCCTTGAGCAGAATGGAACGAGCCCAGTTAGGATGTATCCTAACTAAGGAAAATGACTTAGTCAGGGAATTCGAAAGGTTAAAGTTAGAAGTGATATTTCCACCGCAAACCACAGATTTGATCATGGCGACACTCAGTGTTACCCCCGATCTAAGATCAAGGATTGTTAATATGCAAAGAGAAGATGAGAAATTGGAAAGATTACGAGTGAAAATCCGTACCGAGAAGCTTGAGTCATACCAAGAAGCAGCGGATAATGCATTGACGTTTGAGGGAAGAATCTGTGTACCCAATGATGAGAAATTAAGAAATGAAATCATGAGCGAGGCTCATGACACGCCTTACGCAGCACATCCAGGAGGTACGAAGATGTACCAAGATTTAAAAGCAAGATTTTGGTGGGAAGGCATGAAGCGAGACATAGCCTCGTTTGTAGAACGATGTTTAGCTTGTCAGCAAGTGAAGGCGTTGCACCAACGACCTTATGGCAAATTACAACCGTTAGAAATCCCAGAATGGAAATGGGACCACATTGCCATGGACTTTGTCACTGCTTTGCCAAAGTCGAATAGAGGGAATACCGCCGTTTGGGTGATCATAGATAGATTGACGAAAAGTGCTCACTTCATACCGATTCCTATTACGCATGGATCTGAAAAGTTAGCTCAAATATACATTCGTAAGATAGTACGTTTGCACGGAGTTCCAATGACGATTACCTCCGATAGAGATACAAAATTCACCTCACGTTTTTGGATGAGCTTACACAGGGAATTGGGTACTAAGTTGAATTTTAGCACAGCTTTTCATCCACAGACGGATGGGCAGTCCGAAAGAACTATACAAGTTTTGGAAGATATGATTCGGACTGTAGTGTTAGATAGAGGAGCTCAATGGGAACAAGTGTTACCCCTGATTGAATTTGCCTACAATAATAGTTTCCAAACGACTATTAACATGGCACCATATGAAGCCCTCTATGGAAGAAAATGTAGATCTCCGCTTTATTGGGATGAAGTAGGAGAAAGAAAAGTGTTAGGTCCTGACGCAGTGGAAGAAATGATCACAACTGTGAGACAAATTCGACAACGAATTAAAGAAGCTCAAGATCGCCAAAAAACTTATGCCGACACTAGACGCACAGAGATTCAGTTTGAAGTGGGAAGTAAAGTCTTTTTGAAAGTTTCCCCTTCTCGAGGGATTCACCGATTCGGTATAAAAGGAAAGCTCAAGCCTAGATTTATAGGCCCATACGACATATTGGAAAAAGTAGGCCATGTTGCCTATAGACTCGCGTTACCTCCAAATTTCGCGAATGTTCACAATGTCTTTCACGTGTCGCAATTGAGAAAATACGTGTTTGACCCGAAGCATGTTATTCATCGAGAGATATATCTCTTGAACCGGACCTGAAATATGAAGAAAGACCCGAAGCTGTGTTGGATAGAAGGATCCAACAATTGAGAAATAAGTCAATTGCCTTGGTCAAAATACAATGGCGACATCACGAGCAAGAAGAAGCAACTTGGGAATTGGAGGATAAAATGAAGGAAAAATATCCAGACTTGTTTCCCGAAGGTGAGATTTCAAATTTCGGGACGAAATTTTTTTAAGGGGGTAAGGATGTAACACCCCGTATTTTGAGAAACTATTTGTGCCCTAGCTCGTATTTAAATTGAGTTTTAAATAGTATCTAGAGGAATTATGCACGTGGGCGAATAAATGAGATAAGAATTATTTTTGAGAATTATAGAAGGCGATATTATTTTTTTCTCGAGTCATATAAATTCTCTTATAGAGAAACCTATCTTCGCCCTATATTTTATTGAAATGTCTATGTGATTTAAATATTTTACTTGGTAGAATATTCACATATGATTTACTTGAAGCATTGTAATTATGATATTAGTTATATCATAATTGAGGTATATTTTTCATGAGATATATTTTCCCACACACTAAATAAGAGTTATGACTATTCAAGTATATATATATATGGATATATATATATATATAGATGCATCTCTCTTTCTCTCTCACTCTCTCTCCCTCACGATCTCTCCCACTCTCTCTCTCACTCTCTCACTCTCTCACTCGGTCTCTCTCTGTTACTCTCTCCCTCACGCAGCACTCCCCTCTCCCTCATTACTCCCTTCTTCTCCCATAAATGAACACGCATGCACATTAACCACTCCCCTAAGAGGCTACCCTAACTAGCCAAACAAGATCCCTCAATTCAAGCTCACAATGCACATGCACAATCTTCCTCCCCCCCCCTCCCCTTGCTCGGCTCTCTCTCTTCTCCCTTCTTTCCTTCTCTCTTCTCACTCTCCTGCACATTAAGAGCATGACATCTTCACCATTATCATCCCATTTATTTCAAGATATGTAATACTCGGGCTTTTGATGACGTGTTTAATTGCTTGAGTTTGAGTAATTAGGGTTTAGATCCCTTGTTTGATTTACTTTGTAAAGAGATGATGAGTTATATGAAGTTTTCTAGTTATTTTTAAGATGTTGAGATGTTCTTTTGATGATGTGAGAATGATGTGGGATTTTATATCCGTAATTGAGTTTGAGTATTCGAATAATTTGAGATAATTATTTGAATGAGAACGATGAACTCGGAAGTGAAATCTGAGTCCGTTAAGACGTTTTTGAAATTTTGACTTTTTGACGATGAATAGTAAAATACTGCTATTTCGTCTTTTTGTCGACTTTCAAAATCTTACGTGCACGTCGTCGAGAAATATTCTTAGTTTTTCGAAACGAGTCCAATAATGAAAGTTTTTATTTTTGGACGACGAGTGAATAGTGAATCAGGATTTCTCGATAAACGTGTAGATCTCGTTTATCAGAATTTCGAGAACGAGCTTGTATTTTCTATATTTATATAGAATTACGAGTGTAATGAAAGTGAGTAGAGGTTGAGAGGGCGAGTAACGAAGAGTACGGGTAGTTAGTCGTTAAAACGAGACGAAACGAGATATTTAACAGCTAAATATCTAACCTACCCTACGCCTAACCACCCCCCAACCGCCCACTATCCCTCTATCTCACTTAACTCACGCTGCACACACAACACACACACTAATTTGTGCTGCACACACACTAAAACACATTAGAAACACACACACACTTCACGTAACACCATTGTTGAGAAGCTTGAGCTTTTGAGCTCCGATTTGAGTGCCGAGACGAGCCCCGATCATCTTTTCGATCACGTATTTAAGTAGGTAACATCTCTACCTACGTTTTGATGGTTTTCTTTTCGATTTTCGTCGACACCGAAAAACGTCGATTCTCGACTTTATTTTGAAACGACGTCGGATCGTCGTGAAATTTTAGTATGTTGTTCTTGGGTAGATGTTGAGCATGTTTAATGAAGGGAGTAAGAACGGAACGAACCGTAGCTATGAAACCCATGAGGGCAGCCCCGTTTTTCACATATTAGCTTGTCTTTCGATTTTTGTTTGATCGTTTTGACTTGATATTTGTGCTTAGGGGTATGCTAGGATCGATATATATTAAATTCGTATTTTTCCAAGCACGAAAATTGTATAAGTTTTTAGAGCATGATTATTTAAATTCGTGAAGTTTGGGACGTTGCATAATGAATATTATTGTGTATATGTGTTCTACGATATCACATGAGCATGCTAGATTAATTTGGGAATTTTCGAGAAATGTTAGAAACGAGAAGCATGAGGACCGAATGGTTTGATGCCCGGATGTGAATATTTGATTTTTTTATTTGAATGATTTGAGTTTTTATATGTGTTTATATTTATTAAATATCGCACGTATAATTTACTTAGATTTATTTGAACACCGAGGTTCAAATTTGATGAAGGCCGCGAGTCATAAGGCCAGAGACGAGCGATGCTCGATTTTTAATTGAGTTAATTTGAGCATGCCAATGTGTTTAGGATAATTAAAAATATTTGTATTTAAATTTTGGGAATTTATTTCCATTAAATACAAATTTTCTAATTATTCGATGATTTATTAAGTTGAGATATGTAGAGTATGTGAAGTCATGTAAGTGAACTAGCAGTGCATATGAGTTAATGCTATGCTAGTGAGACTATATGAATTATTTGAGTATTTATGAGATGAGCATGATTAGTAAGTTATTGAGCTTTTTGAGTTGCATGAGAAATGCATATAAAATGTCTAAGTATGAGAAATTAGCATGGATTAGATATATTGTGTTTCAATGAGAAATAAATTAGAGAAGCATGTTAATTAATTAAAGTTGGAATTTAGTATTTAATTACTAAGTTGTAGATTTAATTGAGAATTATGAGCATGTTAAATTGTTAAGATATAATTTATTATTTGAGTTTGATATCGATTATGTGTCTAAATGGAGTGAGTGTGAGAGTTATGATTAACGCACATAAATGTTGGTATCTGACACTCGAACAATTGGTTTCGAGTATAAATGATAGTTTACTGATAAAGAGTTTTGATGATTTTGAGTTGTTGGTTTGCGTTGAAGAGATGTCAAGATGTTAAGTTTTGAGTCGAGAGACGAGTTCACGTAGTGAGATTCACGCGTTGAAATCTCGTGGCTGACGTTATGTATGAATAGGTCATGCCGAAATTTTTAGTGAATACTTTGATATATCATCAAATAATCATTATAATTTCTTAGTGAAATTAGGATTTGAGCATAGTCAAAAGAGAGATGAACATTAGAGATACTAATGTTTCATAAAAGATATTAGATTATTAATCGAGTTTTCTTTAATAACTTCTCATTGATTCTTCATAACGATGAAGGTCCTTTTGGGAAGTAACGACTTGAGGGAGAGAGTGACGTTACTCATTGATACAGAGACACAACGAGGTGGGCTTTCTTAAACACGTATATAGAGATCCCCTGCATACAGGCCTCTTATACGAAATGAAATGAATGACATGATATAATTGTTAAGTTTCGATTTTATGAAAATGATCAAATGATGAATGGTTCTTTATGAAATGAAATGAAATGAAGGGAATTATTATATGAATGATGTTATATTGAAGTTATTGCATTGCCAAATTTTTGATGTTTTGGTATGTTATCTATCTGCTTGAGATGAAGAATTCGGTCCTATGCTAGTGTAGATACTAGTAAGGATTTGTGTACACTGAGGTGGTCGTGAGTCATCGAGCGGGTTGGCCGATCACAGTGCTGCAGAGGGAGGCCTCCCTCTCAGTACTTGATGTTATAACAGATATGATACTTACCTGATGAGAAAAGTCTGCGCAGACAACTTTGAGGAAATGAAAATGAGTTTAGCTAATACAAGGCCTTTCTACAAATTCCTTGTATTATGCATATGAAATGGCAATGACAATATTTATAGCTTTATAAGAATGAGATGTTTGGCATGTGTTCACTGAGTGCTTTTTGTACTCAGCCCTGCATATGTTTTTCAAAAATGTGCAGGTTGAGCTGATGTGATGATGGTGCTGCAATGAGCGGAGTCTCCAGGGTTGTTAATAAATAGTTAACCTGTCTAGAATATGTCTTCATACATATGTCTAGCTACTTTCCGCTGCAAGATGTTGTTGATGTTATAGTATGTTATGTCATACTTTGAGTCTTAAGAGAATGGTTTCTTACGATGTATAACTTAATTAATGATATTAATTAAGTTTTTATGTTGTCTTTCATAGATTGTTTAAAAGAGTATTAATGAGTAAATTATGACGAGTTTTTCTTAAGTTGAGTAAGTTTTACGATTCCAAATGACGCCCCTTTCTTCCCCTTATTCTTTAACCCCATCCCTAGTCGTAGATCACTCGGCTTAACTATCCTTAGTTAGGGCGGGCTGCGACAAGATATGCATTGAATGAAGCAATCACACCATCACATCATCTCATCAAAGCAAGTTCCCCGCTTCTCCTTTTTCTTCTCCATTCGGCAGCCCCTCCCCTCTTCACTTCACCTCACTTTCTTTTTGTTCCACCAAATATAGTAAGAACTAAGGTTTCCTAAAGTGTTCATCTTCAAGCTCAAGCTTCAAGAATCCTACGCATCATCTTCTACTCACCCTCCATTGATCTTGTTGGTAGCAACCTCAATCCTCCTCTTATGTTACATATATATTTTCATGAGGTATAAGCATGTATATTGAAGCATATTGAAGCATGATAGTCCCCTCTCTACTCTTATGATTTTCGAAAATGTTGGTGAAAGAAAACATATGAACTCCTTCAAACTTTCACTACTTTCATATGCTTATAACTTTCTTCATGTTAGATGCATGAGAATGGAAGATATTTCTTGAAAACCCTTAAGAGGGTTATATGTTATGATAGTTGAATCATGATGAGTTATTAGTGTAAAAATGCATGAGAATGGTGATGAAAGTATAGATCTAAGGTGATATGTGCATATGTGATAATTTCAACCATTTTGAGAAGTTTTCTTACGTTCTGGACTGATCCGTCGATGAGGTTTCCCTCGTCCACAAATCTTCAAAATTTTACATAGTGTAGATATATGTGTCTTGAGGACGCTGGTAAAATTTCAAGTCATTTGGACTTCGTTTACTACCGTTTTAAAATATAAATCTTTTACTGCGCATTTCCGCCGGAAATTTAGAAAGGCAGTCCCTAGAGTCACACTTTTCAGTAACTTTCAAAAACATTCAGCCTCCAACATTTTTATGGTAGAACGATACATGTGTTATATAGATACACATCAAATTTCAAACCATTTGGCCAACGTTTACTATTTTTCAAAAATCTTAACTTCCATTCATGCAAAACTGCCGAATCTGGTAAACTGTGGGAAAACACCCATATCTCGTAAACCACTTGGAGTTGTTCACTCTACTTTTTTTTAAATAAAACTAGACTCAGAAAGGTTTTCAACAGTGTAAGTCTTGAATCCAGGAGATTTCTGAGTCAAAACAGTTTATTCTTTAAAGTTGAGGCAGAGCAGAATGGTAAAACTGTAGGAGTCCGAAAATTTCTACTTTGAATTTGTTTTGAGGATTTTAAAGTTTTGGTGAAATAATACACCATGTTATGGCATGAAAATGCTACTAGAAAATTTTATATATTTTCCCAAGCTTAGATGATTATTTGAGTATTTATTTACAAGGAAAAAAAAATTTCAAGTTCATAGAGTGACTTTTAAGTCACTTGAGTATTGAGATAATTCGTATATATATATTGAAGGAATATTAAATTGAATTAACGTTCCGTTTGCCCGATGATCGTTTCTTGGTTATTATTAATTTACCATACAACGATTAATCTTAACATGCTCCTATGAATTTAACAGCTGCACATAGGTGTTAGGAATTACTTACTTGTAAAGCGGATGCACAGGTCGTTGATGATCGTGTCGAAAGACTCCAGCTCTGATCTTCTCGACTGTATCCCGCTCAACTCCCAACGTTGGATGGACAACGAGCTATGGAAATTCCCAAGACAGAAATCACCTCACGTTCCCTGCGCCTCTCTCTGCTCTCAAAAACTCTAATAATTATCAGTGTTTTCCTGAGAGCTGACAGCTGTATTTAATAATACAGAAACTGAGAGAGGGCGCCAGTTTTAGGGTGAGGGCCAAAAATCTGCCCTACTTGGGCTAGGAGACATTGGGCCAGCCCAGGGACCAGATACAAGGAATAAAGATGGGCCTCAAATAAATTAATTTATCTATGGTCAGCCCAGACCATAATTAATTTATAAATATCAGTTCATTCCACTAGAGAACCGATACTGACTTACCCCTTTATTGCCGGTGATGAGTCGGGGCTTGTATTTAGACTTATTAAATCTCCGTATTTAAAATATCCGACATCCATTAATTAATTAGAGCTCTGACAGCTTAAATTAATTAATCTCTTTATAATCCTTAAGCAGTACCACTCAAACCTTATTATTGCGCCTGAACTTAATCAACCTGCAGGGTTTAGCGTAATAAACCTTATTGAGCTCCTTAAGGGGATGTCATTATCCTATACCGGATACGGGTACTAATACAGATAATCAAATATCATATATTAACCGCTATCACCCAAGATACAGAGTACTCGAGTTAGTATATAACTTTCACCCATAGTAAGTCAAAGTGATATACGAATTAACATATATATCTGAATACTTATTAGTATTAAGATCATATAAGTCACCGAGATCTTGATTCTTCACTGAAGTCAGATAGAAGAATACATCTCAAACTGTGGTCCTATCAATACGTAATGACGTACCAGTATAGACAAGTAGCCAAGACAAACTACTTCCATCTATACTGCAGCCTAAACCAATAACTTGTCCTAGAGTTATTTCGGCTGTGATCATATTATATCTCTTAAGGTTATTCCAATTATATGGTCTTCTGTGATCTACAACACACCATATAATCTACTCATACAGAGATAAAGAACATACATATGCAATCATGAACACAATCAGATAGGAGATAAGAATAGTGAAAACAGGAATCATTGTATACAAGCATAAAGTTCTTGCTTTCAGTATACAAATCCAACAATCTCCCACTTATACTAAAGCAAAACTTTTAGTATACAATGTGTCTAAATACTAGCTATTACAAAAACTTCACTACATTTCTCCCACTTATACTGAAAGTTTTTCTCTAAGTGGGTGGCATCAACCGCAATCCCATGCCTCGAGCATGCTTCTCATAGGTCTTTTGCGGCAAGCTTTTTGTGAAAGGATCAGCTAGGTTCTCCAATGTGTCAATCTTCTCAACTAGCACATCTCCTCTGTTTACGATTTCTTGTATGATGTGGTACTTTCTCTCTATGTGTTTGGACGCCTTGTGGCTCCTGGGTTCCTTAGAATTTGCCACTGCACCCGAGTTATCACAATAAATTATGATACTCTTAGGCAAATTAGGGACCACTCCTAGATCCAAGAGGTAATTCCGGAACCATACAGCCTCCTTAGCAGCTTCCGAAGCAGCTACATACTCGGCTTCCATGGTGGAGTCTCTAATGCACTTCTGCTTTGCACTCCGCCATGATACGGCTCCACCTCCCAAGGTAAACACATAACCAGAGGTAGATCTCTTCTCATCCCGGTCAGCCTGGAAAGCCGAATCGGTGTAACCCAAAGGAAATAGACTGTCTGACTGGTAAACTAGCCTATAATCTCGAGTCCGTTTCAGGTACTTGAGAATATGCTTTACCGCAGTCCAGTGTCCTGGTCCAGGGTTCGACTGATATCTTGCAACCATGCCAACGACATAGCAAATATCAGGTCTCGTGCATAGCATCGCATAAATGAGGCGACCTACGGTGGAAGCATAGGGTATCTTCCTCATCTCCTCAACCTCACTAGGCATCTTAGGACACATGTCCTTAGACAGAGGAATGCCATGTCTAAAAGGTAGCAAGCCTTTCTTGGCATTTTGCATGCTAAAACGAGCAATCACAGTATCAATGTAAGACGCTTGAGATAAGCTCAACATCCTTTTCTGGCGATCACGAACGACCTTGATCCCCAGGATGTACGCTGCATCTCCTAAGTCTTTCATTTGAAACTGTTCGGATAACCACTTCTTTATATCTGATAATAGCTCAACATTGTTGCCAATGAGGAGGATATCATCTACATAAAGTGCAAGGAAAACCACGTCACCATTGGCATCTAAACGGTACACGCAATTTTCGTTCTCACAACGAGTAAATCCATAGGATTTAATGACCTCGTCAAAACGTTTGTTCCATGACCTCGAAGCTTGCTTAAGTCCATAAATGGACTTCTTAAGCTTCCACACAAGATGCTCTTCGCCCTTCTTCACAAACCCTTCAGGTTGCTGCATATAGATGTCCCTTCCTTCTTCAAGGAAACCGTTTAGGAAAGCGGTCTTGACATCCATTTGCCAAATCTCAAGGTTCATGTGGGCTGCTATGGCAAGGAGTATTCGGATAGACTTGAGCATGGCAACCGGCGAAAAGGTCTCATCATAATCTATACCCTGTTCCTGGGTATAACCTTTCGCCACCAGTCTAGCTTTAAAAGCTGCGACTTCGCCATCCGAATCTCTCTTTCTCTTGTACACCCATCTAGTACCTATAGCTAAAAAGCCATCTGGTAGTTCGGTCTTCTCGTATACATCCATAGCACCCATGGATTCTATCTCAGAAACCATGGCTTCGTACCAAGAATCTGCATCTTGATCTTCCATCGCTTGTCTAAAGTTGTCAAGGTCGATATCCTTTTGTTCATCAACAGGGAGAAGATCCGAAGATTCTCCCAAGAACATAAATCGATCGGGTTGAACTATAACCCTCCCACTACGATGAAGCGGCGGTGGTACAGCTGTGACAATGGTTCGTGCAGTGTCTTGTGGTGCATTCACTTGCACACTTGGCTGGGGTAATGGAATCGCCTGTCCATTGCCTTCGATTTCTTGAAGGACAATCTCGGACTTAGACTTGTGAAAAGGTCTCATCATAATCTATACCCTGTTGTACACCCACCTACTACCTATAGCTAAAAAGCCATCTGGTAGTTCGGTCTTCTCGTATACATCCATAGCACCCATGGATTCTATCTCAGAAACTATGGCTTCGTACCAAGAATCTGCATCTTGATCTTCCATCGCTTGTCTAAAGTTGTCAGGGTCGATATCCTTTTGTTCATCAACAGGGAGAAGATCCGAAGATTCTCCCAAGAACATAAATCGATCGGGTTGAACTATAACCCTCCCACTACGACGAAGCGGTGGTGGTACAGCTGTGACAATGGTTCGTGCAGTGTCTTGTGGTGCATTCACTTGCACACTTGGCTGGGGTAATGGAATCGCCTGTCCATTGCCTTCGATTTCTTGAAGGACAATCTCGGACTTAGACTTGTGATTATCTTCATAATCGTGTTCCAAGAATCGTGCATTGGTGCTCACAACCACTTTCTGATCCTTCGGATTATAAAAATAACCACCTTTCGTTTCCTTAGGGTATCCTATAAACAGCATTAGTTCGCATCTAGGCTCCAATTTCCTCGCTTCCTTGTCTAGCACGTATGCAGGACAACCCCATATCTTTATATGATTCAAGCTGGGCTTACGCCCTGACCATAACTCAATAGGAGTTTTAGGAACCGATTTGGACGGTACCCGATTAAGCAAATAAACCGCTGTTTCCAAGGCATATCCCCAAAACGAAATAGGCAATGATGCATAGCTCATCATAGATCGTACCATTTCCATAAGAGTTCTGTTTCTTCTCTCTACTACACCATTCTGTTGGGGAGTACCCGGTGCAGTCAATTGGGATGTAATCCCAGAATCTGACAAATATTGCAAAAACTCGTTCCCGAGGTATTCGCCACCGCGATCAGACCGCAATGACTTGATAGATTTACCCGTTCTCTTCTCCACCTCCGCCTTGAATTCTTTGAATTTCTCAAAGCATTCAGACTTGTGTTGAAGTAAGTAAATGTATCCATATCTTGAGTAATCGTCAATGAAAGTGACAAAATACTCATACCCTCCACGAGCTCTAGTGGACATCGGTCCACACAAGTCAGAGTGAATCAATTCTAACACATGCGAAGCCCTATTCCCCTTTTCCTTAAAAGGCCTTGCCGTCATCTTTCCCTCTATACAGGATTCGCAAGTTCTAAATGGAACCGCTTGAAAGTCTTTCAAGATTCCATTTGAAACGAGCCTTTGGATCCTATTTAGATTGATGTGGCCTAATCTTAGGTGCCAAGTATATGTATATTGTTCATGAGAATAATACTTCCTCTTATTCGGATTTGGAAGGATTTGTGATGTAGATGCAACATGGACAAAGTTGTTAATTGGACATGTAATAGTATAGAGAGAGTTGTTCAAAGTTCCAGAACAAATAGTCTTGTTATCTCTCATGATAGAGACACCCCTATCAAAAGTAACAGAATATCCATTCAAAAACAATTTTGAAACAGAAATTATGTTCCGCCGAAATTCCGGTACATACAAAAAATCTCTCAAAACTAAAATGTCATCACCAAAACATAAAGATAAATCTCCAATTGCAACAGCTACGACCTTCGACGCGTTGCCCATGGAGATGGTGATCTCATCACTTCCCAGTTCCCTTGTCGGCATGAAGCCCTGCAAGGTGTAACAAACATGGTCAGTTGCCCCCGTATCCACTACCCATGAATGAGTAGAAAACGAAGCTAAACATGTTTCAGTTACTAAAACTTGTGACGTACCTTATCCTTTTGCCTTGAGCACTGGACAATCTTTCTTCCAATGCCCAACCTTGCCGCACTTGAAGCACTTTCCCTTGGCCGTTGGCTTCTTCACGCCGCCGGTAGGGCCATCTACTTTGGCTTTACCGCTCCCACTAGCCTCATGGTCATGCTTGCCCTTTGGACCTTTCCACTTCTTTTTCCCGCCTTTCGACGAAGAAGCAGATCCCTTGGCAGCTACAAGGACCCCTTTCCCACGGCCCATCACTCCCTCTGCCGCAACTAGAGCATTCAACAACTCATTAAGAGTGTAGTTGACCTTGCTCATAACGACATTGAGTCGGAAGTTCGCATAGGATTTGGGGAGAGTGTTGAGGATGATATCGACTTTGGCTTTGCCTTCGATACCCCCTCCTAGCAGATCAAGCCTGTCAAACAAATTTGTCATATGCATGATATGATCGTGCACCGAGTTACCCTCGCTCATCTTACAAGCTAAGATTTCTCTCATCAAGTTAAAACGAGCAGACCTCTCGGACTCCCCATAAACCTCCTTGAGGTTTAACATGATTTCAGCCGCGTCATTCATGACCTGATGCTGGAGTTGCAAAGTTTGTGACATAGTCATCATAATATAGCACTTGGCCATATTATTCGACTTGTGCCACCTTTTATGCGCCTCTCGTTCCGCATCAGTCGACTCATCAGTTAAGGCTGCGGGACGTGGAGTGGTAAGCACAAAAATGTGCTCATCAGCGTCAAGTATGTACATAATATGGCGTTTCCATTCGGTATAATTAGGACCGATGAGAGGATTGTTTGCTAGAATGTTAATTATCGGAGACATAGACATATCTGAAAGTAAACAAATAAACCTGTAAAAACATGAAGCACATAATTCGTAACAATAATATTGTAACCTTTTGATAAAACAATATTAATGAAACCTCCAACGGCTCAAAGAATCCCATGTGCAAGCCACGTTGGGTGGACGTTTACACACGAACTCCTTAACCAGACTATTTACCTAGTCATTTAATTTCCATCCATGTCAACTTAACCTTTTGACAAAGGAAATTAATAGTTGGCACCTTAACTAGACCATATCATCATCAAGAAGGGACTCCTTTGGGAGTTGTACATTGTACTTGATATGATATCTAAGCAATGACCACATTTTAACCTTAAAAATTAAATTCTCGAAATTAGCATACTCACTCGGACCATGTCGCTTTCAATTTAATTTTCTTGGTTATCTTATTTAATTCCATTCTCCAAAGTACTTGTGAAAATTACACAAGTAAGCCACGTTGGGTGGACGTTTACTGCATAACTCCCACTACTTCAATGGTTTAAATATTTTTTATAGAAACCTCTTCTGACAAACTTATGAAAAACAAATATGAAGTAAGCCATGTTGGGTGGACGTTTACTCACATTGCTAATCACTTTGTCTAGAGACCGCATGTGGAGGTCTAAAATAATTTTTAATTACTATAAAAATTATTAAACAGCTTATTCTTTTTCTTTCAAAAGGTTTGTACATGCTCAAGCACATAAACCTAAACATGCTTCTCTAGAACGCAACATGTAAATCATGCTCGCAGAATTCTAAAACATGCTTAAGAAAACGATAAACCTACCATCATGCTTGTCTAAGCGCAGTTAATAAAGCATATTAACAAGCAGAGACGAACAAAAGCAGGTAAAGAGCATAAGGGATTAACACCACGGCATGCAAAGAACAAAAAAAAAAGAATTAAAATTCTTCGTGACCCATTCGTGGAATCCCAACAGCTATTCTATTACATTTAAAATAGAAAAACAGACCCAAAACTGAAACACGGCCCAAAGAACTTCAAGCCCGTCGTTGGAATTGGGGTTTGTATCTATGGTCAGCCCAGACCATAATTAATTTATAAATATCAGTTCATTCCACTAGAGAACCGATACTGACTTACCCCTTTATTGCCGGTGATGAGTCGGGGCTTGTATTTAGACTTATTAAATCTCCGTATTTAAAATATCCGACATCCATTAATTAATTAGAGCTCTGACAGCTTAAATTAATTAATCTCTTTATAATCCTTAAGCAGTACCACTCAAACCTTATTATTGCGCCTGAACTTAATCAACCTGCAGGGTTTAGCGTAATAAACCTTATTGAGCTCCTTAAGGGGATGTCATTATCCTATACCAGATACGGGTACTAATACAGATAATCAAATATCATATATTAACCGCTATCACCCAAGATACAGAGTACTTGAGTTAGTATATAACTTTCACCCATAGTAAGTCAAAGTGATATACGAATTAACATATATATCTGAATACTTATTAGTATTAAGATCTTATAAGTCACCGAGATCTTGATTCTTGACTTAAGTCAGATAGAAGAATACATCTCAAACTGTGGTCCTATCAATACGTAATGACGTACCAGTATAGACAAGTAGCCAAGACAAACTACTTCCATCTATACTGCAGCCTAAACCAATAACTTGTCCTAGAGTTATTTCGGCTGTGATCATATTATATCTCTTAAGGTTATTCCAATTATATGGTCTTCTGTGATCTACAACACACCATATAATCTACTCATACAGAGATAAAGAACATACATATGCAATCATGAACACAATCAGATAGGAGATAAGAATAGTGAAAACAGGAATCATTGTATACAAGCATAAAGTTCTTGCTTTCAGTATACAAATCCAACATATATTATATGGATTAATTGTGTAATTTGAAGCATGAATGACTATGTGATTTTTATGAATGCTATTTACCTAGGATTGAGAGTCTTTTAATTGGGTAAGATATCCAATTAGATTGGGAGGTCCAATTGGGTAAATAGTAGAGAAGTTATAAGATGAGATTAAGCATATGATGAAAGCATAAGTATTGAGATATTAGTTAGATGAAATTCTAACTAGAGTTTATTTTGTCACATGGCAATCTAAACCACGTGCGCCACCAAAGGTTCGAGTGACGGCCGGCGTTAGTACGACTCTGAGCGTTACGTCATCGATCCCTGAGACAGGTGGGCTTTATTCTAACTCTATTATGGCTAGCTACCATGATAATGAGTTCAAATGCAAAATCTTATGAAAATGATGCATGTTGAAGTATTATTGATGAATCTTATGAAAATGAAGCATGTTGATGTATTATTAATGAGTATTATGAAAATTGTCAACTTGCCATATTTATTATTGATGAGAATGAGATGTGGTATGTTGCCTCTATGAAAGACATGATTATGATCATGATGCAAGATATCGGCCTTTAACTGATCTATATGACAGTAAAGGTTTTGTGCGCAGAGGTGATCGTGAGCCGTCTCTAGTCGGCCGGTCACGGTGATTTGAAGGAGGCCTCCTTATCTTCACCTAGTATATATGTTATATGAGTTCTCATAGTTGGCACATACCCTGAATATAATGTCTGCAGACTAATGATATTATTATGATGATGCAAATGAGTTTATGACAGAAAAACATGAACAGGTATTTTTAATATCAGTTAAATCCTGTTGATGCATTGAAAAGGGCAAGGTTGACATATAGCTCTAAGAGCAACATTTCAATTATTTCCGGCATGAGTCCACTGAGTGCTTTTTGGTACTCAGCCCTGCATGTATTTCTAAATGTGCAGGTCTGGCTTGGCGCGAGGATGGGTGAAGGCTGTTGGAATTGTCAGTTGGTTGTGTCTTTCCTATGTCTCACATTTATCTTTATAAGCTTTGACTCTATAAGAATTTGAACTCCCTGCTATATGTCTTCACACATATAGTAACGCATCTCGCTGCACAACTTTGATGAAACTCTTTATTTAAATTGGCTTATGCCTGTAATATCCCTTAAGGGAAATACTTCTCAAACCCTTGCTAAGTTTCAATTGCTTAATTATGTTTACCCAAGCTAGTAATTATTTTAGTCTTAACATCTTTCTTGAAAATGAGTAAAGTTTGCAATTGCTTCCGCTAAAACAAGATGTATTTCTATTTCTTTCACTATTTCTTTTATTAGTCGTACGATACTTGGTATACGCTATCACTGGCTATATCGGGCTGCGACAATTAGGGATATGTGTATCTATGCTCTAATTTGTAATTGATGGTTTATATGTGAGATAGATTGGTTAAGAATGATAGATCTATGAATGGGTTAAAGATTCATATGTGTCTATAAGATTTTCAAAGAGTTTAGTTTAGTAAAAATTAGGACTTTTTGGTCTATGTGTTATTTAAGTGATTTGGCTTAAGATATATGTTTTAAGCATGATAGTAGTGTCTTTTTATCTTTGATTAAGTCTTTTATTGGCTAAGTAAAATTTTGACTTAGTTTAGTTTGTATGAGTTTTTGAGTTCTTGTATGATGTGAGAGTGATGTTTGGTAAAATGAAGTCTAATTGCTCTATGACCATTTTGTGAATTTTTGTCATGTTTTATTAAGAGATTTATGTTGATACATGAGTTTTCACTAGAGTTTAGTTTACATGATAAAAAGAGAATAAATATGTGTATAATGAGTTATATGGTGTAAGATCATGTTTGAGTATTTGAGTAATTTCGAGCATGAAAATGAAAAGAGAATTTGTTGATGCGTTCGTTGAAACGTTTTCCATGAGATTTGAGTTTATGATGAAAGAAAAGAGTCAAGATTGAGTATTATGAGTATTATGTTGTACTTGAATGTTTTTGAGTGCTATAAGTGCTTAAAATGAGCTTTGATGAGTTTGCTTTGAAGAAATGTTGAGTTGAGCATGTTTGCTTGTGTGTATGTTTCGGAGTCATTTTTCATGACGCACTGACCTACTTTTTTCGAGGGGTTTTTGATACCCAAAATGTTGAGTTGGAGAGTTTTGAGCACACTGGTAAAATTTCAAGTCATTTGGACTTCGTTTACTATTTTTATAAAATGCAAAACCAAAACTGCTACGTTCTGCCGAATTGTTCGGTGAGTAGCCAATAAGATCACCTTTTCCAGTATCTTTCCTTAGCTTTCTGGAGCCCACATTTTTATGGTTGATACCTGAGTGTCTTAGCTAAGTACCCACCAAATTTCAGACCTTTTTGACAACGTTTACTATTTTTCAAAAATCAAACTTTTCGGTTGCTAAAAACTGCCGAATATGGTAGACTGTAGTAAAACAGTCATATCTCCTAAAATACTTGGATTTTTTTATTCTACTTTTTTTTAAATAAAACTAGACTCAAAGAGGTTTCTTTTGGTATACGTTACGACTCCATGGGAGTTCGGTACAGAGTCTAGTGAGGTTTTAAAGTTGAGTTAATGCAGAGTGAAGTTTGTTTTTAACTTGTCTATGTGTATTTTTCTTATGCTTAAGTGTTTATACTTGTTTATATGCTTGATTGATATGAGTTTGAGCCAAGTTGAGAGTTAAGTCGATAATAGGACGTGTGAATCCTTAGAAGCCGAGTATACCTAGGGATTGAGTTTTAATGGGTAAATAGACGTTGAGTGAAAAGTTATAGTTAAGATGAGATTGGATTTAGAAATTGAGTTTCTGACTAAGGTTTGTTTTATCACATGAACCTTCGATGACGATGACGATGTGATGATGACATATGAAGGCTCGAGCAAGACGAAGAAGTAAGTTGCCTGATTTTTTTCCAGGATTAGCGAAGGACTTCAGGTGGGCAATATTTTGAGTATACATATATCATACGAGCTTTCTAAACTGTTTCGATGATGTTATGAGTTTATCAAATGTTTTGAGATAAATGATGTTTGAGAACTGTTTGACTTGCCGATTTTTGTTGATAATGACTTGTGTGTTACCCTATACTGATGAGACGAATTCGGTCCTGCCACAAGCGGGATTTTGTGCACAGAGGTGACTGTGAGCCGTCTTCGGGTCGGCCGGTCACGGTACTTGAGAGGGAGGCCTACTTCTTGTTGGATTTGTATACTGAAAGCAAGAACTTTATGCTTGTATACAATGATTCCTGTTTTCACTATTCTTATCTCCTATCTGATTGTGTTCATGATTGCATATGTATGTTCTTTATCTCTGTATGAGTAGATTATATGGTGTGTTGTAGATCACAGAAGACCATATAATTGGAATAACCTTAAGAGATATAATATGATCACAGCCGAAATAACTCTAGGACAAGTTATTGGTTTAGGCTGCAGTATAGATGGAAGTAGTTTGTCTTGGCTACTTGTCTATACTGGTACGTCATTACGTATAGGACCACAGTTTGAGATGTATTCTTCTATCTGACTTAAGTGAAGAATCAAGATCTCGGTGACTTATAAGATCTTAATACTAATAAGTATTCAGATATATATGTTAATTCGTATATCACTTTGACTTACTATGGGTGAAAGTTATATACTAACTCGAGTACTCTGTATCTTGGGTGATAGCGGTTAATATATGATATTTGATTATCTGTATTAGTACCCGTATCCGGTATAGGATAATGACATCCCCTTAAGGAGCTCAATAAGGTTTATTACGCTAAACCCTGCAGGTTGATTAAGTTCAGGCGCAATAATAAGGTTTGAGTGGTACTGCTTAAGGATTATAAAGAGATTAATTAATTTAAGCTGTCAGAGCTCTAATTAATTAATGGATGTCGGATATTTTAAATACGGAGATTTAATAAGTCTAAATACAAGCCCCGACTCATCACCGGCAATAAAGGGGTAAGTCAGTATCGGTTCTCTAGTGGAATGAACTGATATTTATAAATTAATTATGGTCTGGGCTGACCATAGATAAATTAATTTATTTGAGGCCCATCTTTATTCCTTGTATCTGGTCCCTGGCCTGGCCCAATGTCTCCTAGCCCAAGTAGGGCAGATTTTCGGCCCTCACCCTAAAACTGGCGCCCCCTCTCAGTTTCTGTATTATTAAATACTGCTGTCAGCTCTCAGGAAAACACACTGATAATTATTAGAGTTTTTGAGAGCAGAGAGAGGCGCAGGGAACGTGAGGTGATTTCTGTCTTGGGAATTTCCATAGCTCGTTGTCCATCCAACGTTAGGAGTTGAGCGGGATACAGTCGAGAAGATCAGAGCTGGAGTCTTTCGACACGATCATCAACGACATGTGCATCCGCTTTACAAGTAAGTAATTCCTAACACCTATGTGCAGCTGTTAAATTCATAGGAGCATGTTAAGATTAATCGTTGTATGGTAAATTAATAATAACCAAGAAACGATCATCGGGCAAACGGAACGTTAATTCAATTTAATATTGCTTCAATTGGTATCAGAGCCCAGGATTAATTTCTTGGCTCTATTATTAATTTATGTACGATTAATAATGTGCGTTTGTTTAACTGTTGTTGTTCTTCGTGGTTCGTTGATTCGTGGGATACGTCGTTTTGACGTTGTAATTGTTTTTCACCACGAGAAAATCCGTGGTTAGATTAGGTTTTCAAATTGTATTTGTTTTTCCTTTGTAATCTATAAAAACTGAGGAACAAGACGAAGATGACAACGATTCAACGATGAAGAACGGTGTAAGGAGGACGTCACGGGCACGGTGCGGCACGGGCTGCCGGCGCCGAGGGCCGCGCGCGCACGGGCGCTTCGGCACCGTGAGCTGCGCGCGCCTGGTCAGGCTGCCGCGCTGCCGGGTGTTGCTGTCACCGAGACTGCCGGATCGAGGCGAGGCAGACCGAGGCGGGCTGGGCGAGCGACGGGAAGCAGTTGGCAGGGGCGGTGCGCGCCCGGGGCCGCGTCTGCGCGCTGCGCGCCCAGCGGGCGGCGCACTGCCGCTGCTGTTGTCGCCTGCTGGAGCTGCTGCCGCCAGGATTGCCGAGTGCTGCTGCTGGAGTCGGCAAGGGGCGAGGGCTAGGCGTGCTGGGGCCGTGCGCACGCGTGCCTGCCGGCTGCGTGCTGCGCGCCCTAGGGGGCCCAAACCCCAATTCCAACGACGGGCTTGAAGTTCTTTGGGCCGTGTTTTAGTTTTGGGCCTGTTTTTCTATTTTAAATGTAATAGAATAGCTGTTGGGATTCCACGAATGGGTCACGAAGAATTTTAATTCTTTTTTTTTTGTTCTTTAAATGCCGTGGTGTTAATCCCTTATGCTCTTTACCTGCTTTTGTTCGTCTCTGCTTGTTAATATGCTTTATTAACTGCGCTTAGACAAGCATGATGGTAGGTTTATCGTTTTCTTAAGCATGTTTTAGAATTCTGCGAGCATGATTTACATGTTGCGTTCTAGAGAAGCATGTTTAGGTTTATGTGCTTGAGCATGTACAAACCTTTTGAAAGAAAAAGACTAAGCTGTTTAATAATTTTTATAGTAATTAAAAATTATTTTAGACCTCCACATGCGGTCTCTAGACAAAGTGATTAGCAATGTGAGTAAACGTCCACCCAACGTGGCTTCCTTCATATTTGTTTTTCATAAGTTTGTCAGAAGAGGTTTCTATAAAAAATATTTAAACCATTGAAGTAGTGGGAGTTATGCAGTAAACGTCCACCCAACATGGCTTACTTGTGTAATTTTCACAAGTACTTTGGAGAATGGAATTAAATAAGATAATCAAGAAAATTAAATTGAAAGCGGCATGGTCCGAGTGAGTATGCTAATTTCGAGAATTTAATTTTTAAGGTTAAAATGTGGTCATTGCTTAGATATCATATCAAGTACAATGTACAACTCCCAAAGGAGTCCCTTCTTGATGATGATATGGTCTAGTTAAGGTGCCAACTATTAATTTCCTTTGTCAAAAGGTTAAGTTGACATGGATGGAAATTAAATGACTAGGTAAATAGTCTGGTTAAGGAGTTCGTGTGTAAACGTCCACCCAACGTGGCTTGCACATGGGATTCTTTGAGCCATTGGAGGTTTCATTAATATTGTTTTATCAAAAGGTTACAATATTATTGTTACGAATTATGTGCTTCATGTTCTTACATGTTTATTTGTTTACTTTCAGATATGTCTCCGATAATTAACATTCTAGCAAACAATCCTCTCATCGGTCCTAATTATACCGAATGGAAACGCCATATTATGTACATACTTGACGCTGATGAGCACATTTTTGTGCTTACCACTCCACGTCCCGCAGCCTTAACTGATGAGTCGACTGATGCGGAACGAGAGGCGCATAAAAGGTGGCACAAGTCGAATAATATGGCCAAGTGCTATATTATGATGACTATGTCACAAACTTTGCAACTCCAGCATCAGGTCATGAATGACGCGGCTGAAATCATGTTAAACCTCAAGGAGGTTTATGGGGAGTCCGAGAGGTCTGCTCGTTTTAACTTGATGAGAGAAATCTTAGCTTGTAAGATGAGCGAGGGTAACTCGGTGCACGATCATATCATGCATATGACAAATTTGTTTGACAGGCTTGATCTGCTAGGAGGGGGGTATCGAAGGCGAAGCCAAAGTCGATATCATCCTCAACACTCTCCCCAAATCCTATGAGAACTTCCGACTCAATGTCGTTATGAGCAAGGTCAACTACACTCTTAATGAGTTGTTGAATGCTCTAGTTGCGGCAGAGGGAGTGATGGGCCGTGGGAAAGGGGTCCTTGTAGCTGCCAAGGGATCTGCTTCTTCGTCGAAAGGCGGGAAAAAGAAGTGGAAAGGTCCAAAGGGCAAGCATGACCATGAGGCTAGTGGGAGCGGTAAAGCCAAAGTAGATGGCCCTACCGGCGGCGTGAAGAAGCCAACGGCCAAGGGAAAGTGCTTCAAGTGCGGCAAGGTTGGGCATTGGAAGAAAGATTGTCCAGTGCTCAAGGCAAAAGGATAAGGTACGTCACAAGTTTTAGTAACTGAAACATGTTTAGCTTCGTTTTCTACTCATTCATGGGTAGTGGATACGAGGGCAACTGACCATGTTTGTTACACCTTGCAGGGCTTCATGCCGACAAGGGAACTGGCAAGTGATGAGATCACCATCTCCATGGGCAACGCGTCGAAGGTCGCAGCTGTTGCAATTGGAGATTTATCTTTATGTTTTGGTGATGACATTTTAGTTTTGAGAGATATTTTGTATGTGCCGGAGTTTCGGCGGAACATAATTTCTGTTTCAAAATTGTTTTTGAATGGATATTCTGTTACTTTTGATAGGGGTGTCTCTATCATGAGAGATAACAAGACTATTTATTCTGGAATTTTGAACAACTCTCTCTATACTATTACATGTCCAATTAACAACTCTGTCCATGTTACATCTACATCACAAATCCTTCCAAATTCGAATAAGAGGAAGTATTATTCTCATGAACAATATACACATACTTGGCACCTAAGATTAGGCCACATCAATCTAAATAGGATCCAAAGGCTCGTTTCAAATGGAATCTTGAAAGACTTTCAAGCGGTTCCATTTAGAACCTGCGAATCCTGTATAGAGGGAAAGATGACGGCAAGACCTTTTAAGGCAAAGGGGAATAGGGCCTCGCATGTGTTAGAATTGATTCACTCTGACTTGTGTGGACCGATGTTCACTAGAGCTCATGGAGGGTATGAGTATTTTGTCACTTTCATTGACGATTACTCAAGATATGGATACATTTACTTACTTCAACACAAGTCTGAATGCTTTGAGAAATTCAAAGAATTCAAGGCGGAGGTGGAGAAGAGAACGGGTAAATCTATCAAGTCATTACGGTCTGATCGCGGTGGCGAATACCTCGGGAACGAGTTTTTGCAATATTTGTCAGATTCTGGGATTACATCCCAATTGACTGCACCGGGTACTCCCCAACAGAACGGTGTAGCAGAGAGAAGAAACAGGACTCTAATGGAAATGGTACGATCTATGATGAGCTATGCATCATTGCCTATTTCGTTTTGGGGATATGCCTTGGAAACAGCGGTTTATTTGCTTAATCGGGTACCGTCCAAATCGGTTCCTAAAACTCCTATTGAGTTATGGTCAGGGCGTAAGCCCAACTTGAATCATATAAAGATATGGGGTTGTCCTGCATACGTGCTAGACAGGGAAGCGAGGAAATTGGAGCCTAGATGCGAACTAATGCTGTTTATAGGATACCCTAAGGAAACGAAAGGTGGTTATTTTTATAATCCGAAGGATCAGAAAGTGGTTGTTAGCACCAATGCACGATTCTTGGAACACGATTATGAAGATAATCACAAGTCTAAGTCCGAGATTGTCCTTCAAGAAATCGAAGGCAATGGACAGGCGATTCCATTACCCCAGCCAAGTGTGCAAGTGAATGCACCACAAGACACTGCACGAACCATTGTCACAGCTGTACCACCACCGCTTCGTCGTAGTGGGAGGGTTATAGTTCAACCCGATCGATTTATGTTCTTGGGAGAATCTTCGGATCTTCTCCCTGTTGATGAACAAAAGGATATCGACCCTGACAACTTTAGACAAGCGATGGAAGATCAAGATGCAGATTCTTGGTACGAAGCCATGGTTTCTGAGATAGAATCCATGGGTGCTATGGATGTATACGAGAAGACCGAACTACCAGATGGCTTTTTAGCTATAGGTAGTAGGTGGGTGTACAACAGGGTATAGATTATGATGAGACCTTTTCGCCATTTGCCATGCTCAAGTCTATCCGAATACTCCTTACCATAGCAGCCCACATGAACCTTGAGATTTGGCAAATGGATGTCAAGACCGCTTTCCTAAACGGTTTCCTTGAAGAAGGAATGGACATCTATATGCAGCAACCTGAAGGGTTTGTGAAGAAGGGCGAAGAGCATCTTGTGTGGAAGCTTAAGAAGTCCATTTATGGACTTAAGCAAGCTTCGAGGTCATGGAACAAACGTTTTGACGAGGTCATTAAATCCTATGGATTTACGCGTTGTGAAAATGAAAGTTGCGTGTACCGTTTAGATGCCAATGGCGACGTGGTTTTCCTTGCACTTTATGTAGATGATATCCTCCTCATTGGCAACAATGTTGAGCTATTATCAGACATAAAGAAGTGGTTATCCGAACAGTTTCAAATGAAAGACTTAGGAGATGCAGCGTACATCCTGGGGATCAAGGTCGTTCGTGATCGCCAGAAAAGGATGTTGAGCTTATCTCAAGCGTCTTACATTGATACTGTGATTGCTCGTTTTAGCATGCAAAATGCCAAGAAAGGCTTGCTACCTTTTAGACATGGCATTCCTCTGTCTAAGGACATGTGTCCTAAGACACCTAGTGAGGTTGAGGAGATGAGGAAGATACCCTATGCTTCCGCCGTAGGTAGCCTCATGTATGCGATGCTATGCACGAGATCTGATATTTGCTATGTCGTTGGCATGGTTGCAAGATATCAGTCGAACCTTGGACCAGGACACTGGACTGCGGTAAAGCATATTCTCAAGTACCTGAAACGGACTCGAGATTATAGGCTAGTTTACCAGTCAGACAGTCTATTTCCTTTGGGTTACACCGATTCGGATTTCCAGGCTGACTGGGATGAGAAGAGATCTACCTCTGGTTATGTGTTTACCTTGGGAGGTGGAGCCGTATCATGGCGGAGTGCAAAGCAGAAGTGCATTGCAGACTCCACCATGGAAGCCGAGTATGTAGCTGCTTCGGAAGCTGCTAAGGAGGCTGTATGGTTCCGGAATTACCTCTTGGATCTAGGAGTGGTCCCTAATTTGCCTAAGAGTATCATAATTTATTGTGATAACTCGGGTGCAGTGGCAAATTCTAAGGAACCCAGGAGCCACAAGGCGTCCAAACACATAGAGAGAAAGTACCACATCATACGAGAAATCGTAAACAGATGAGATGTGCTAGTTGAGAAGATTGACACATTGGAGAACCTAGCTGATCCTTTCACGAAAAGCTTGCCGCAAAAGACCTATGAGAAGCATGCTCGAGGGATGGGATTGCGGTTGATGCCACCCACTTAGAGAAAAACTTTCAGTATAAATGGGAGAGATGAAGTGAAGTTTTTGTAATAGCTAGTATTTAGACACATTGTATACTAAAAGTTTTGCTTTAGTATAAGTGGGAGATTGTTGGATTTGTATACTGAAAGCAAGAACTTTATGCTTGTATACAATGATTCCTGTTTTCACTATTCTTATCTCCTATCTGATTGTGTTCATGATTGCATATGTATGTTCTTTATCTCTGTATGAGTAGATTATATGGTGTGTTGTAGATCACAGAAGACCATATAATTGGAATAACCTTAAGAGATATAATATGATCACAGCCGAAATAACTCTAGGACAAGTTATTGGTTTAGGCTGCAGTATAGATGGAAGTAGTTTGTCTTGGCTACTTGTCTATACTGGTACGTCATTACGTATTGATAGGACCACAGTTTGAGATGTATTCTTCTATCTGACTTAAGTGAAGAATCAAGATCTCGGTGACTTATAAGATCTTAATACTAATAAGTATTCAGATATATATGTTAATTCGTATATCACTTTGACTTACTATGGGTGAAAGTTATATACTAACTCGAGTACTCTGTATCTTGGGTGATAGCGGTTAATATATGATATTTGATTATCTGTATTAGTACCCGTATCCGGTATAGGATAATGACATCCCCTTAAGGAGCTCAATAAGGTTTATTACGCTAAACCCTGCAGGTTGATTAAGTTCAGGCGCAATAATAAGGTTTGAGTGGTACTGCTTAAGGATTATAAAGAGATTAATTAATTTAAGCTGTCAGAGCTCTAATTAATTAATGGATGTCGGATATTTTAAATACGGAGATTTAATAAGTCTAAATACAAGCCCCGACTCATCACCGACAATAAAGGGGTAAGTCAGTATCGGTTCTCTAGTGGAATGAACTGATATTTATAAATTAATTATGGTCTGCGCTGACCATAGATAAATTAATTTATTTGAGGCCCATCTTTATTCCTTGTATCTGGTCCCTGGCCTGGCCCAATGTCTCCTAGCCCAAGTAGGGCAGATTTTCGGCCCTCACCCTAAAACTGGCGCCCCCTCTCAGTTTCTGTATTATTAAATACAGCTGTCAGCTCTCAGGAAAACACACTGATAATTATTAGAGTTTTTGAGAGCAGAGAGAGGCGCAGGGAACGTGAGGTGATTTCTGTCTTGGGAATTTCCATAGCTCGTTGTCCATCCAACGTTGGGAGTTGAGCGGGATACAGTCGAGAAGATCAGAGCTGGAGTCTTTCGACACGATCATCAACGACATGTGCATCCGCTTTACAAGTAAGTAATTCCTAACACCTATGTGCAGCTGTTAAATTCATAGGAGCATGTTAAGATTAATCGTTGTATGGTAAATTAATAATAACCAAGAAACGATCATCGGGCAAACGGAACGTTAATTCAATTTAATATTCCTTCACTTCTCAGTACCTTTGATATTGATGAGTTGTAGATGTGGTGCATACATGTTGAGATCTTTGACTGCAGTCGTTTCTTTATGATGTCATGTTTATTAAAACTGCTTACACAGGTTCATTTACACTAATTTATTCCTGTGTATTGCTGAGATGTGGCAAGTTTCAAACCTATAGCTCTAAGAGCACCTTTCTTATTTTTCGGCGTTTGCCCACTGAGTATTATGTACTCACGCCCTGCATGTATTTCTAAATGTGCAGGCTAAGCGAGGAGCGAGATTGGTCTGGTGCTGGTGGGGATTTGTTTAGCTGATGTATTTACTTCATCGCATTTCCTTTTTGTCGATAAAGTCTTGATGAATGAGATACTTTGTTTTCTTTTGAATCAAGCAATGTACTCGCGGTTATATGTCTTCATACATATAATCGATTCGCCTTTTGCTGCAATACTCTGAATATTATGATTCCTTATGAAAAATGAACTATACCCGCTTTGTTTTTGTTCTTGAAATTCCTGATAATTACGAAGTTATGACGATGTTGACGTTTATACCCTTGGAGTTGATTTATGGAGTTTTCCTTAGCACTTTTTCATGCGAGCTTCCGGTTGATGTTCAATCTATTATTCTTGTCTTTTATTCTTTTAAAATAGTCGTATCGATACTCGTACCCCGCTATTACCAGCGTCGGGTTTTCGGGCTGCGACAAATTGATAGGCTCAAAAATAAGGTAGTCGATTGATTAAATAAAACAAGTGGTTTTAATGAAATAAATAATGGCAGCTCAAAATAATAATATAATAATTAAGAGGCTCAACAAAGCAGCCTGATAATTAACCACGAATGACTCGAATTAATGTACTGCAGTCGTCTAACTGAAATAATGGAGGAGTCCAAAATATTATAATTAACATGGGCTGGAAGAATTAATTCTTATCCCAATATTCAAATAATTCGGCCCAAACGAATACACAAACAAGCCCAATGAATATATTCAAGTGAAGATGGCCCAAAACAAGTTAATTACAAATCCATACACTAAGTAATTAAGAGCCCAAAAGAATTAATGAGAATGGCCCAATTACAATTAAAAGCGGAAAGCCCAAATTAAATAAAAGAGGAGCCCATCCCCAAATTAAACTCGGCTCTCTCTCTCACAGAACCGATCACCTACCCACCGTGGGCAAGCATAACGTGCCCACCATTGATGTGGCAATTTTAATTAGGAAAGAGAATTAATAAATCTTACTCTAATTAAAATTATCTTACCATAATTACAATTGCCACATCATGGTGGGCACGTTATGCATGCCCACGGTGGGTAGGTGATCGTTTCTGCTTTCTCTCATAGCATAACATGCCCTTCTCTGTCTAATCCAAGGAGCCGACGCTCTCTCTCTCTTTCTCAAAGCCGGTCGCTCGGCTTCTTCTCCTCTCGCCGAGATTCCGTTTGGCCACCGCCTGCTCCGGCCGGTGTCGTCTGCCGACGCGTCTAACCCGGGCGCCGTCTTCTCTCTTCCTCAATCTACACGCAGAGTTCAAAATCGAGCCCTAACCTCTTCTGGTAAGTCGCAGCTGCCGCCTCCTTGTCGGAAATCCGGCGAGCGGTCGCCACCTGGGAGCGGCGCCGTTCATCTCCCATCCTCATAATTCCTTCCGTTGTCGAGCCCTAGCTTCCAGAAAAGGGAACAATCGCCACTGCCGAGCGGCTGCTGCTCCGGCCCTGGTATCGGTCGGCTTCTTCCCATCCACCTCGAGCCATCTCTTCTGGTTCGGTAATCGTCGTAGCTGTCGTTCTCGGGTCTCGATGAGGTCGTGTGAGTTCGTCCCTGTCACGGTTATCGTCGTCTAAGTCTCAACCGAACGGGCAGTCAGCCCTTCCTCTTCTAAAGCTAAGTTCTACTTTCCCCTTCTTCTCTAGTTTCTAGCTGTTAAGGATGGAGATTCTCAAGCTTGTTGTTCTAGAGTGCAGTAGGATGGAAAGCATAAGTCTTTCTATTGTTATACATATCTAGGCCATTTGATGCAGTGGTGAAACATGATCGTGCCTCTGATATGAATGCGGATTGAATTGAATATTCGAGATAGTAGAATACCTTGAATGTTTTCGAGCTGATTAGTGGCTGTTGGAGTTGAATACTTTGTGAAATACTGAAATGAAATGAAGGTGTCGTTGTTTTGACAAATGAAGGAGACTTTGGCAGAAATGGTAGAGTTAAAGATAAAACTCACCTTGAAGTTGCTTAGCTTATTTGCTGGCTGGGTTGATACAACCAGCCGCAAGCTACAACCTACAGGGGAAAGGATGGGAGCTTCTGTTGTTGCAGCTATTCTATGCGCACACACGCACGTCTCTATTTCCCTTTCCCTTTTTCTTTTCTTTGTTGCTGCGTGTACTAGCTATTTTTTAGGAGTAAAGTGAATAAAATCCTTCAGTCTTTGGTAAATCTGTATCTCCTATGTTTGTAATACTAATCTCGAGTTTTGCTAATAAAATTTCATGTTTGCAATCAAAATTGATTATTTCAATTAATCATGTATTTCTGGTCTTGCAATATCATGTGTCTCATTTAATAAATCTGAATTAAAAATCGTAGACGTAATTTGCTTCTTTTAAGTTGGAATAAATCCACGATTCAAGTAGTAGTAGTAATAATAATAATAATAATAATAATAATAATAATAATAATAATAATAATAATAATAATAATAATAATAATAATAATAATAATAATAATAATAATAATAATAATAATAAATAAATAAATAAATAAAATAATATTTCTATTGCAGATATTAAATAACATAACTTTGTCATGATTTTGCTAAGTCAGTTATACATTTGAAAATATAAATTATTGACTGACTCAATAATTCATATAGCGATTATCTCACGCGAAGCTAATAGGCATAAATAAATAATAACTCTGTCTCTGATGATATATAATTCAGTCTCATAAGCTGAATTCATAGCATAGATCATTATTGGATTTCATTTATCGAAAGATCCAATAAATAAATATCGCAATTATTGATCTTATTGATAAATAAAAGAACGGGCTACTACATATTAGCACATGGAAAAGGACCAAATAGGTTCCCAATTGCATAAATATGATCTCAATTTAAGAATTGAAGATGAAATTTTTTTGAAGGGTATAAACCCTAATATTTTCGAAAATTGTATAATAAAAAAAATGATGTTCTCTTGCTCGATCTATCCATGTACACACTTATATAACTCAAATATAATTAGATCTAAGTAGATCTAGTACTTACTCAATGATTTTTGAGTAGAAAATAAATCATCTTCCTTGACTCTAAGCTTTAAAATCCCTCCAAAGTTGCTCTTGATTCCAAAGATATAAAGTTTATGGTTGATTTTTGATGGAGATCTAAGTATAGAATGCATCTTGGAAGCTTGGAGATTGGTTATCCATGGTGGTAGAAAGAGAAAGAAGTGAGGGGGAGAGAGAAAAAGAAAGAGAGAGAAAGTTGTTTTGTTTAAGTGTAAAACTTGCTCCCTAAGTTAATCTTTCATTTAATGATTAATTAATGCATATTAGAGCCAACTTGGCCACTTGCTAAACAAATATCACATGCTTGATTGTTAAATAATTCATGGGAGTTGTAAAAATGTGTAGTAAAATTTGATTTATTAAATCACTCTCTAATTAAATCAAAACTACACGTTATGCACTTAAGTGACCAAAAATGATTATAACATACTTAGTGCACACATAATCCACTTCACATCGATCTCAGAATAATAAATTCCGACAAATTCCGTTAGAAAAAATTAGGGTTAATTACGCCAAAAACCATTAACTATACTTCCATTTCCAACTTTTCCATGAACTTTTTTTTTATAAAAAATTTCATGAATTTAAAGGGTTGAACAATTTTTCCATGACTTTCAAGAATCCCCAAATTGAATGCTGACATGGCGTCGCCGGCAGTGACATGGCGTCACCGACAGTGAATCAAAACGACGTCGTTTAGTTGGGGAGGGTAAAACGACGTCGTTTTGAGCCTTAACCATGCCTCCTAGCCGAAAAACTCACTAGACGTCACCGGGACCACTTGGCGGTGGCAGCCTCGGGTCTGCTTCTCACCGGAGTCAGATTTTCGGGGTTGGGGGACAGGGCGAAGGGTGGTTCTGAATGCCGCAGCCGCCGCGATTCTAAAATTAAGATCTGTGACGCGGCGGTGGGAGGAGGGAGGCGGTCCTAGGGCCACATCTTCGCCACCAGGTCGTGCGCCGCCGCCACGATTCTGAAATTAAGATTTGTGGCGCGGCGGTGGGAGGAGGAGGCTGTCCTAGGGCCACATCTTCGCCACCAGGTCGTGCGCCGCCGCCGCGATTCTGAAATTAAGTTCTGAACGGCCTCTTCTTTTCGCCACCAGGTCGCGCACCGCCGCCTTCTGTAGTCCAGCTAAAATCAAAATTAAGAAATTAAGATCTGTGGCGCGGCAATGGGAGGATGAATGCGGTCCTAGGGTTTCGATTTGGGGGTGGGAGGAGGGAGGGAGATGACGGATCTAGTGTAGTGGTAGCGCGAGGGAGAATATGAAGGCGGCGGATCTGGTGTGATGGTGGGGGAACGCAGCAGAGGGCGGTGGCATAGGGTGGCTGATCTGGAGATGGTGGTGGAAAAGGGTGGCAGGGCGGCGGTGGCAGAGGCCAGCGCCATGTCGGCGCCATGTCAGCCCGTAATTGCCATGTGTCAATTTTCAGTCATAGTAGGCGCCATGTCGGCGCCATGTCAGCTCGTAATTGCCATCTCAGCTCGGAGCTTCACCAGAGCAAAAAAGCATGAAAAAATTGTTCAACCCTAAAATTCAGGGAATTTTTGATTAAAAAAAAAAGTTCATGGAAAAGTTGAAAATGGAGGTATAGTTCATGATTTTTGGCGTAATTAACCCAAAAAATTATAATATCAATCATAACATTACTGCTTCCGATTAAAATAATCTCGTTCGTTACAAATTTTAAAATTAATCTCGGTGCTATCATGCTCAGAAAAATCATAAATCACTCAATCATAATACACATGTATCAAGTAGGTCACATAATAATCAATCGACTCTATCTCTATAGTGATTCTCACTCACTCACCTCGACTATATTTCTACGTAAGTATCATCATAATTCTTAATACTATAAATTATCTCATAAATAATTATGCTTCCTCAATCGAAAACAGAAACTATATCATCATCTCATTCAATCAGCATCTCTATCCGATCTCAATCTATCAAAGTAGTTAACTCAATAGCTCCATCATCTGAGTTCTAAAATACTCATATCTCAATCTACTGAGAAACTTTATCTCAACTCTCTCTTATTAGCGAATCTCAAAATATGAGTACTAAGGAAACTGCGGGGTGTTACAATATTCAAGGAGAACTTAAATGATTTGATAGGTGCTACTCATATCAACAAGATGTATCTTCTTTTTTGGTGCCCACTTGGAAGAAACTCCAAGGTTAACCGTGCTTGACTTGGAGCAATTCCAAGATGGGTGACCTCCTAGGAAGTTTCTCGGGGCGCGTGCGAGTGAGAACAAAACACGCTAGAAAAGACTCGTGTTGGTTTGTGGGGATAGCCGTCAACTCTGGAGCCTGGCTATTACAGATTACCCAAAAGTTCAACGAAGCTTGACCTTTTAGCACTCCTGCTCGCTAGAACAAGCAGATAAAGTTGCACTTTCAACATGTCCAATGGAACGCCAAGCTCTGGGAGTCCGTCTACGAGAAGTGTTGCGCCACTTGGGGGGAACGGAATAAGTGATGAACAAATCACTGAACAAGCGCAAGAGAGCTATCATGCCAACCATGGGCTCCATTCGAGTATTTCAAAGCTTGGTGAGTTCTGTGCAAATCTCAATGTTTCACATCGACCGACGAGGATATCCACTCATGAAAGAGCTTGAATAGGGTGTACACGACACAATTAACAACGGGACTAGAAAACGGTAAAGCGAGACAAAGGGAAGGGCAAGAAGATAAAGTTTTCGACGGGCTGGGAAAAGGTGAAATACTATAAGGCCATGGATCGCGTCGCAAAAGACATTGAGCTCTTCAGCCACACTCAACATGGAGCTCTCAACTTCCAACTCAATACGGACAAATCAAAAATGAATGCACGAGAATTAGCATTGCTTAATCAACTGCTCGAGGAAGTCATGAAGTGTTGATGATTGATTTAAATTTTAAATATTGTAATGCTTTTTAATTATTGTATTTTATTTTAATTTAATATAGTGTTGAAATTTTAATTTTAATGACATGTTGGATTTTAAAATTAAAAAATTTAATTGAATGAAATAAAAATGAAATAATTAGAGCCCATTTTTGTAGAGTGAAGGCTCTTAAGTGAGGACTACCTCCTTAGAGCCCCGAAAGAGGCTCTATGATTGTGGCTGCTTTTATATAGATTGTCCAATGAGTACAGATTAATTAGAAAGCAATGTGTGATAAGGGATGTGAGGAAAATAAAATAAAAACAATGAAAATGTGATTATAAAGCAAAAAAAATTGAAATTTAAAAAATATAAGAAATAAAATTTCAAAAAATTCCTAAGGAAAGAAAATTATGTAAGCCTTATACGAGCATCTCCAGCCCTTGGCGCTTAGGGGTGGCGCTAATTGGTGGTCCCCACCTTAGCGCCACCCTTTCTAGTGCATTAGCACTATAAGTGGTGCATGCTATAATCTTAATTTTCATTTAATCCAATTTTTACACTTCTATTTTAAAATTCAACATTTCATTTAAATTAAACATTCAACATTTCATTAATTAAAAAAAATAAAAATTACACAAATTTATATAATTAAAATAAAATAAAAATTACATAATTTTAAATCAATCCTCTACGCCACATCACGTCTTGGATCATCCTCTTGTGCACTGCCAATTGAGCCTCCGACATACTCGAAGTGTCCGCAAAGAAGATTTTGTAATCGAGCTCCTTCCTTCGTACTTCGGCTTCTTTGTCTCGCACCACAGCTTCTTTGAAACTCGCCTCGACTTCTTTGGCTCACACGTCGGCTTGTTTGGATTTTGCTTCGGCGATGGAGCCAGTTTGAAAGGCATGTTCCTTTATGCTCTCGGCTACGTGTTCAAGTGCTATATAGTACGTCGACTTTTCTGACGATGATTCCACCTTGTTCCCATTTCCTTTGTGTCGCAGCCCGATATAGCCAGTGATAACATAGTCAAGTAATTCACATAGTCATTCATACATTTAAAATAATCAATTATTCCACATAACACATTTTCACAATATCAAAAGTAAGAGAATTCGAACACCAACTACTTACTACTCTGCTCTGCCTCGACTTTAAAGAATAAACTGTTTCATCTTAGAAGAGCAGAGCTAAACCAACAGAGCAGAGCAGAGCTTAGCAGAGCTGAGCAGAGCAAAGCTAAACCAACAGAGCAGAGCAGAGCTTAGCAGAGCAGAGCTGAGCTGAGCAGAGCAGAGCTGAGCAGAGCAGAGCTAAACCAACAGAGCATAGCAGAGCTTAGGAGAGCAGAGCTAAACCAACAGAGCAGAGCAGAGCTTAGCAGAGCAGAGCTGAGCAGAGCAGAGTAGAGCAGAGCTTCGCTAGCAGAGCTGAGCTGAGCAGAGCAGAGCTAAACCAACAGAGCAGAGCAGAGCTAAACCAACATAGCAAAGCAGAGCTTAGCTGAGCAGAGCAGAGCTGAGCTAGCAGAGCAGAGCTGAGCTGAGCTAGCAGAGCAGAGCTAAGCTGGCAGAGCAGAGCTGAGCTAACATAGCAGAGCTGAGCTGACAGCAAAACGAAGTAGAAGTTTTATAATTTAAAAAGGTAGTAAACGAAGTCCAAATGACTTGAAATTTTACAAGCATGTTTAGGACACCTCTGTCTACCCACCATAAAATTTTCAAGATTTTTGGACATGGAAAACCTTGTCGACTCAGCAGTACAGAAGCTTAGTGAAAATTTCTCAAATCGTTGAAAAACCAAAGCTGAGATAATCAAAGTCTACTTCACATATCCTCATAGATCTATAATTTCCACCACTATATTCATGATTTTTCATACCAAGAACTCATCATGCTTCAATTGTATACATGCTTATTCATCTTATACATACATATACACATATAATAAGATGAGAATATGAGCTTACTTCCAATCAAAATTAATGAAGGTGGAGTAGAGGATGATGCTTGGTACTTTCTTAAAGCTTGAGCTAGAGATGAACACTTTTGGGAACCTTAATCTTTTACTATATTTGGTGAGACAAGGGAAAAAAAAAAGAGTGAGGCTACATGAAGGGAGCTGCTGGCCGAACTTAAGGGAGGAAGAAAGAGAGAAATATTCTTAGAGTGAGAGGTGATGGGATGGTGTGGTCTCATCACAATAAATGCTAAATCTTCATGAGATTGCCATGGTTAGGAGGCTGAAGAGTGAGAAGAGAGATGAGAGAGAGATGAGAGAGGTCAAGAGGTGAGGGGGAGAGAGAGGGGAGAGAGAGAACATGGCTTGTGAGAGCATGGATTGGGGAGGCTTGTTGGCTAGTTAGAGTTAGGTCTAGGGAGGGTTACTATGCATGCATGTGTGCTTCATGTAAAGGAAAGAAAAGAAGAGAACGAGAGGGAGGAGATAGGTGGAAGAGAGAGAGACAGAGATATATATATATATACGCTTGAATAATTTTATCTCTTATTTTGTGTGTGGGAATATATATCTCATGAAAATATATCTATTCATGTGAGGAAAATTTATCTCAATTATGATATTACTAATATCATAATAACAATGCATCAATAAATCATATGTGAATATTCTACTAAGTACAAAATTTATATCACATAGACATTTCAATAAAAATATAGGGCGAAGATAGGTTTCTCAATAATAGAATTTATAAGACCCGAGAAAATAATATCGCCTCCTATTAAACTCTCAAAATTTCTTATCTCATTTATTCGCCCACTTGCATAATTACTCTAGCTACTATTTAATAACTTAATTTAAATTCGAGCTAGGGCACAAATAGTTTCTCAAAATACGGGGTGTTACATCTTTACCCCCTTAAAAAAAATTTGTCCCGAAATTTGAAATCTCACATTCGGGAAACAATTCTGGATATTTCTCCTTCATTTTATCCTCCAATTCCCAAGTCGCTTCTTCTTGCCCGTGATGTCTCCATTGTATTTTGACCAAGGCAATTGACTTATTTCTCAATTGTTGGATCTTCCTATCCAACACAACTTCGGATCTTTCTTCATATTTCAGTTCTGGTTCGAGAGATATATCTTCTCGATGAATAACATGCTTCGGATCAAACACATATTTTCTCAATTGCGACACGTGAAAGACATTGTGAACATTTGCAAAATTTGGAGGTAACGCGAGTCTATAGGCAACAGGGTCTACTTTTTCCAATATGTCGTATGGGCCTATAAATCTAGGCTTGAGCTTTCCTTTTATACAGAATCGGTGAATTCCTCGAGAAGGAGAAACTTTCAAAAAGACCTTACTTCCCACTTCGAATTGAATCTCTGTGCGTCTAGTGTCGGCATAAGATTTTTGGCGATCTTGAGCTTCTTTAATCCGTTGCCGAATTTGTCTCACAGTTGTGATAATTTCCTCCACTGCGTCAGGACCTAACACTTTTCTTTCTCCTACTTCAACCCAATAAAGCGGAGATCTATATTTTCTTCCATAGAGGGCTTCATATGGTGCCATGTTAATAGTCGTTTGGAAACTATTATTGTAGGCAAATTCAATCAGGGGTAACACTTGTTCCCATTGAGCTCATCTATCTAACACTACAGTCCGAATCATATCTTCCAAAACTTGTATAGTTCTTTCAGACTGTCCATCCGTCTGTGGATGAAAAGTTGTGCTAAAATTCAACTTGGTACCCAATTCCTTGTGTAAGCTCATCCAAAAACGTGAGGTGAATGTTGTATCTCTATCGGAGGTAATCGTCATTGGAACTCTGTGTAAACGTACTATCTCACGAATGTATGTTTGAGCTAACTTTTCAGACCCATGCGGGATAGGAATCGGTATGAAGTGAGCACTTTTCGTTAATCTATATATGATCACCCAAACGGCGGTATTCCCTCTATTCGACTTTGGCAAAGCAGTGACAAAGTCCATGGCAATGTGGTCCCATTTCCATTATGGGATTTCTAACGGTTGTAATTTGCCATAAGGTCGTTGGTGCAACGCCTTCACTTGCTGACAAGCTAAACATCGTTCTACAAATGAAGCTATGTCTCGCTTCATGCCTTCCCACCAAAATCTTGCTTTTAAGTCTTGGTACATATTCGTACCTCCCGGATGTGCTGCGTAAGGCGTGTCATGAGCTTCACTCATGATTTCGTTTCTTAATTTCTCGTCATTGGGTACACAGATTCTTCCCTCAAACATCAATGCGTTATCTGTAGCTTCTTGGTATGAATCAAGCTTCTCGGTAAGGATTTTCACTCGCAACCTTTTCAATTTCTCATCCTCTCTTTGCATACTAACAATCCTTGATCTTAGGTCGGGGGTAACACTGAGTGTCGCCATGATCAAATCTGTGGTTTGTGGTGGAAATACCACTTCCAACCTTAACCTTTCGAATTCCCTAACCAAGTCATTTTCCTTGGTTAGGATACACCCTAACTTGACTCGTTCCATTCTGCTCAAGGCATCTACCACGATGTTGGCTCTGCCTGGATGATAATTGATTCCACAATCGTAGTCCTTGACCAATTCTAGCCATCTTCTTTGTCTCATATTCAGATCCTTCTGTTCAAAGAAATATTTGAGACTCTTATGGTCGGTGTAAATTTCACACCTTACTCCATAAAGGTGGTGTCTCCAAATTTTCAATGTGTGCACTACTGCTGCTAGCTCTAGGTCATATGTCGGGTAATTTGCTTCGTGTGGCCTAAGCTGTCGCGAGGCGTAAGCTATTACCTTTCCATCTTGCATCAATACACAACCTAGTCCTTTCTTTGATGCGTCCGTATAGATAGTGTATTCCTTGTTTGCTTCCGGAACGGCTAGTACTGGGGCAGTGGTCAACCTCTTCTTCAATTCTTGAAAGCTTTGTTCGCATTCGTCTGTCCACAAGAATTTGACTTCTTTCTTGAGCAGATGAGTTATAGGCTTGGCTATTTTGGAGAAATCTTGTATAAAAAGACGGTAGTAGCCTGCTAATCCTAGGAAGCTACGAATCTCGTGAGGTGTGTTGGATTTGTATACTGAAAGCAAGAACCTTTTATGCTTGTATACAATGATTCCTGTTTTCACTGTTTTAATCTCCTATCTGATTGTGTTCATGATTGCATGTGTATGTTCTCTATCTCTATATAAGTAGATTATATGGTGTGTTGTAGATCACAGAAGACCATATAATTGGATTAACCTTAAGAGATACTCCCTCCATCCCAAAGGAAATGTCCTCCTTCTTTTGGGCACGGTTATTAAGGATGCATAATCTGCCTAATCTAGTAGAATATTAAGGAAATTTCAGTTTCTACTAGATTAGGCAGCATATAAGATTCAATGACAGATTATGCATCATTTCAGTTTCTACTAGATTAGGCAGATTATGCATCCTTAATAACCGTGCCCAAAAGAAGGAGGACATTTCCTTTGGGACGAAGGGAGTATAATATAATCACAGCCGAGATGACTTTAGGATGAGTCATCGTTTTAGGCTGCGGTATAGATGGAAGTAGTTTGTCTTGACTACTTATCTATACTGGTACGTCATAACGTATTGATAGGACCACAGTGAGATGTATTCTTCTATCTGACTTAAATGAAGAATCAAGATCTCGGTGACTTAATAAAATCTTAATACTAATAAGATTTCGAATATATATGTTAATTCGTGTATCACTTTGATTTACTATGAGTGAGAGTTATATAGTAACTTGAGTACTCTGTATCTTGGGTGATAGCGGTTAATATATGATATTTGATTATATGTATTAGTACTCGTATCCGATATAGGATAATGACATCCCCTTAAGGAGCTCAATAATGTTTATTGATTTATGCTTAATTGTTCTAAATTTTGGGGTTTGAATGCGCTTATTTTAAAGATAATCTTCTGGAAATTGATGCGTTTTATGGTTATTTTATGCTTTGCAGGAGATTTAGGTTTTATAGATGGAAGAGTGCAAATTTTGGAGATTTTGGGCTAAGAATCGTGTTTATGTGCATACTCTGGACTGCAGAGCCAAAAGCCCGCGCCAGAGCTGCGAAGATAGCTCTGTACCAGAGCAGAGCAGACATCTCCAGAGCAGAGCAGACATCTCCAGAGCAGAGCAGACATCTCCATGCCAGAGTCAAACGCCAGAGTAAAACGCCATAGTCAAACGCCATAGTCAAACGCCAGAGTCAACTTCCAGAGCTGACTTTTCAGCTCTGTACTTTACAGAGTCAACTATGCCAGAGCTGACTTTTCAGCTCTGGACTTTTCAGAGCACTCGACGCCAGAGCTGACTTTCCAGCTCTGCCCTTCTCGCCAGAGCTAACTTTTCAGCTCTGACTACCTTTCCCGAGCTGACGCACCAGAGTTCGCCTTCTAGAGCAGAGTTACTTTCGCCAGAGCTAAATTTCCAGAGCTGACTTCCAGCTCTGCCTTGACTGCCAGAGCTGACTTTCAGCTCTGCACTGCCCTTTTTAGAGCTGAATGTGCAGAATTGATGATTCTCGCCAGGATGGGATTTCTTGAAGAGCACGCCAGCTGGAGTTACCTTATCTTGCACGATTCTATTGCTTTTAGGAGTCCAGCTTTGGATGGCAACTTTTGAGGAGAAGTCTATAAATAGGGCTTTGTTTTGCATTGAAGAACTAACGTCTGTTGCCCTAATTTTGAGTTCACGCCTAGTTAGCCAAAGTTAGGTTTTTATTGCTTTCTTAGTTAGTTTCGATTTATGTTCTTTCAATTCATGTTTTAGATTAGTTTTCGTTTAGAGTTGTGATTACGTGACAGATTACTTCTCAAGACGAATTTACGGTATTTCTTTAATCAAGTTTATTTATTTGCTTTTACTTATGCTTTCTCTAAATTCTGCAAATTTAGTTTATGCATTTTTATAATGCTTTCTTTAAATTATGCAATTTAGTTTCTGCCTAGTTAGATTAGATTAGAAGATTTTAATTAAAGTTATTTAAATTTAATTTGCCTAGTTAATTCTTTACTTTAAGTTCATTTAATTCTTGCCTAGGGTTTAATAGTTTCACGCCTAGATAATTTTAAGATTAAGTTTTTAGTTAAGTTTAATTTACAAGCATTAGTCAATAATTCATTTTCGCCTAGTTAAGTTTAATTCACGTAAATTTACTTTCCAAGTTTTAGTTAATAATCCAACATTTACTGCTTTTTAGTGACATAATTAAAAGCCCTTAAAAATCTTCCTTGAGAAATGACACTAGGTCAACTTACCATCACTAGGATGTCCTTGTTCTATTGTAAGTCAAACTAGAGGTGTTCTAGGTTGAGTCATTTATTGCGCTAAACCCTGCAGGTTGATTAAGTTCAGGCGCAATAATGACGTTTGAGTGGTACTGCTTAAGGATTACAAAGAGATTAATTAAACTAAAGCTGTCAGAGCTCTAATTAATTAATGGATGTCGGATATTTTAAATACGGGGATTTAATAAGTCTAAATACAAGCCCCGACTCATCACCGACAATAAAGGGGTAAGTCAATATTGGTTCTCTAGTGGAATGAACTAATATTTATAAATTAATTATGGTCTGGGCTGACCATAGATAATTAATTTATTTGAGGCCCATCTTTATTCCTTGTATTTGGTCCCTGGACTGGCCCAAAGTTTCCTAGCCCAAGAAGGGCTAGAAATCGCCCCACCCTAGTTGGCGCCCCCTCTCTCTGTATTTCTTATTTAAATACAGCTGTCAGCTCTCAGGAAATACACACTGATAAAATTAGGGTTTTGAGAGAGCAGTGGGAGGCGCAGAAACGTGTGGGAGTTTTCTAGCTTGAGACTTTCATAGCTCGTTGTCCATCCAACGGTGAAAGCTGAGCGGGATACTGTCGCAGCCCGAAAACCCGACACTAGTAATAGTGGGGTACGAGTATCGATACGACTATTTTTAAAGAATAAAAGATAAGAAGAACTAGGTGAACGTCATGCGGAAGCTCACGTCAAAACATGCTAAGGAAAACCTTATAAAATTAGCCCAAGGGTAAAATCGTCAACATTGTCATAACTTTTTAATTATTAGGAATTTCACAAACAAAAACAAAACGCGTATAGTTCATTTTTCATAAGGAAGCATAATTTGCAGAGTGTCGCAGCAAAAGGCGAACCGATTATATGTATGAAGACACATAACCGTGAGTAGATTGCTTGATCTCAAAAGAAACTAAGTAATTCAAACATCAAGACTCTATTATCATAGAGGCAAAATAGTAATTTAATTTACATCATTTGAAACTCTCCCCCATCAGCACCAGTCCAATCTCACTCCCAGCTTAGCCTGCACATTTAGAAATACATGCAGGGCGTGAGTACATAATACTCAGTGGGCAAATGCCGAAAAACAAGAAAAGTGCTCTTAGAGCTATAGGTTTGAAGCTTGCCATATCTCAGCAACACACAGAAATAAATTAGCATTAAAAGAATCTGTGCATGCAGTTTTCATAATCAACATCATAAATAAGTGTCTGCAGACAAAGTATACGTCATGTATGTACCGCATCTACAACTCATCATCAATTAAGGTACTGAGAAGTAGGCCTCCCTCTCAAGTACCGTGACCGGCCGACCCGAAGACGGCTCACAGTCACCTCTGTGCACAAAATCCCGCTTGTGGCAGGACCGAATTCGTCTCATCAGTAGAGGGTAACACACAAGCTCAACATCAAAAATTGGCAAGTCAAACAGTTCTCAAATATCATTTATCTCAAAACATTTGTTAATCTCATAACATCATTATATCATTAAATCATTTTAGAAAGCTCGGATAATATTTGTATACTCAAAATATTGCCCACCTGAAGTCCTTCGCTTATTCTGGAAAGAAATCAGGCAACTTACTTCTTCGTCTCGCTCGGGCCTTCATATGTCATCATCACATCGTCATCGTCATCGAAGGTTCATGTGATAAAACAAACCTTAGTCAGAAACTCAAATTCTAAATCCAATTTCTTCTTTACTCTAACTTCTCACTCAACATCTATTTACCCGTTAAAACTCAATCCCTAGGTATACTTGGCTTCTAAGGATTCACACGTCCAATTTTCGACTTAACTCTCAACTCGACTCAAACTTATAGCAAACAAGCACATAAACAAGTATAAACACTTAGGCATATTAAAACACACATAGACAAGTCGAAAACAAGCTTTACTCTGCACTGACTCAACTTTAAAACCTCACAAGGCTCTGTACAGAACTCTCCTGGGGTCGTAACTCATACCAAAAGAAACCTCTTCGAGTCTAGTTTCATCTAAAAAAAAGTAGGATCAAAAACTCCACGTATTTTAGGAGATATGACTGTTTTACTACAGTCTACCATATTCGGCAGTTTTTAGCAACCAAAAAGTTGGATTTTTTAAAACTAGTAAACGTTGTCAAAACGGTCTGAAATTTTGTGGGTACTTAGCTAGGACACTCAGGTCTCAACCATAAAAATTTGGGTTCCAGAACGCTAAGGAAAACTACTGGAAACGATGACTCTATTGGCTACTCACCGAACAATTCGGCAGAACGTAGCAGTTTTAGTATTACATTTTATAAAAATAGCAAACGAAGTCCAAATGACTTGAAAGTTTACCGGTATGCTCAAGACTCTCAAATATACCTACCATAAAAGTTTCAGGGCGTTTGGGTATCAAGAACCCCTCGAAAACAGTAGGTCAGTGGGTCGTGAAAAACGACTCCGAAACATACACACAAGCAAACATGCTCAACTCAACATTTATACCAAGCAAACACATCAAAACTCATTTTAAGCACTTAAAGCACTTAAAAACATTCAAATACATCAAAATACTCGTAATACTCAATCTCGACTCTTTTCTTACATCATCCACTCAAATCTCATAGAAAATACTTCAACGAACATATCTAACAAATTCCTTCTCAATTTCATGCTCGAAATTTCTCAAATACTCAAATATGATCATTTACATCATATAACTCATTATTCTCATATTTACTCTCTTTTTATCATAAAAACTATATTTATTACATTTTTATGAAAATCCATGTATCAACATAAAACTCTTAGCAAAACATGGATAAAAATTCTCAAAATGATCATAGAGCAAATAAACCTCATTTTATAAAGCATCAAACTTACATCATATAAAAACTCAAAAATCATACAAACTAAACTTAGCCAAAATTTTATTTAGCCTACAATAGACTTAATCAAAAATACAAAGACACTACTATCATGCTTAAAAACATATATCCCAAGCAAAAACACTTAAATAACACATAGACTAAAAAGTCCTAATTTTTACTAACTAACTCTTTGAAATTTTTACAAACACATACAAATCTTTAATCTACTCATAGATCTTTTATTTTTAACCAATTAATCTCACATCAAAACCATCAATTCACAAATAAGGGCATATATACACATATCCCTAAATTTTAATAAACTAACCCACATCAAAACTCCAATTGACATCATATACTTAAATTAATCCATCAATCATCATCATCTACACCTCATAGACTCATTTATATCATCAATTCATCATTTAACTCATTAACTCAAAAGTTACCATTTTTGGGGTAAACTAACTAACTTCCATCAAAGATTTCACATCTCATGACACATATTTCACAACATATATCAAACATCAATATACATCACATAACTCTCATTTTTCACCCCCAAACAAGAAAAGAAAAAGAAAAATTTTGAAAGGGGTGAAGACCCACTTTTTCGAAAATTTGGAAAAGAAAAGGGAGGGGTGATTTTCTTGCTCATCCTTCAAGAATACACTTACATAACATCTTCCAAACAAGATTTTAAGGAAAACATGGTTACTTACCCAAGTTCTTACCAAAAATTCTCACTTTCTCACTCTACTTTGGAGCTTCTTCTTCAAGGATTCTCTTGATCAATTTAGGATAGATAGTGTTTAGGGAAAGTTTTAGAGTGATGTGAGGTGTTTGGTAGTTTTGTTGGAAGCTTCGAAGGTTTGCTCTAATGGAGGAAAATGGTGGAAGTGTGAGGTGAAGAAGATGAGTGTATGTATGTGTGTTGGGCGAAAATTGTAGTGAGGGAGAGAGGGGTGGCCGAAAATTTAGTGAGGGAGAGAGAGGTTTGGCTTTTGCAAGATTGAATTTGATCTTGCATATCTTATGAAATATTTGCTAATTAATGCTCCTCTCTCTCTAATCTTTTCTCTCTCTCTCTCTAATCTTTTCTCTCTCTCTCTCTAATCTCTACACTCTCCCATCTCATACTCTCAATTCTTTACTCTCTCAATTCCATACTTAGCAAAATTGAGACATATAACATATGGTATGGGAAATTAAATAAAGTGTGAAGGGTGATTAAATAAAAATCACAAAACTATGGTAAAGTCACTCATTAATAAAATACCATAGTATAATTATTCATGTGACCAAAATAATGATCATAGCACTATTATTAGTGCACTCACTCAATTATAATACTCCTCTTCGTAGGAAAAAATAATTTAAAAAAAAATATATGCCCGGAAAAATTTTCATAAACCGGCATCATTCGATTTCTCGATAAAAATAAACCATACTTGCTTTGGAAACTCAATCAAAATTTCGAATGCTAAGGTCTCGAATAAAAATCATAATAACTCGGTCACAGTGACACACATCACGAAAATCACATAATCGATCAGTCACGTAAATTCACATAATGTCACATTAAAGCAGTCGGCAAAGCAAACAAACTAGACATCTCTCGGACCGACTCTTTTGATCAGGGTTCTCGCTCTTTCTTCCTTGACTCTAGGTCAGACTCATTATACCTATTCTCTTTAATAGGTCAGTCAAACTCTGATAACTCAGTATCTGGTAAGTTTATTCCCGGTAATCGGAAATAAATAAAATCTCAACTCAAATTCAATCAGCATCTCTATCTCAGCTCATTTCTCGAATCTCATCATTCTAACTCTATCCTCGGTTTAGTCACTCGTATCTCTATTTAAAGACAATCTGTCTTATCTAATCATAAAAAAAAAGAAAGTCTCGCATCTCGACATCTCAGTTCTCTCAGTAGTGTTAAGACACTATCTCACATCATAGGAAAAGTACGGGGTGTTACATCCTACCCCCCTTAAAAAAAATTTCGTCCCGAAATTTGAGTTATTCACCTTCGGGAAAAAGCTCTGGATACTTCTCTTTCATCTTCTCTTCAAGTTCCCATGTTGATTCTTCTTGACCGTGATGTCTCCATTGGATCTTCACCAAAGGAATCGACTTGTTCCTCAATTGTTGGATCTTCCGGTCCAGAATAGCATCAGGTCTCTCTTCATAGCTCAAATCTGGTTCCAGGGACACTTCTTCTTGATGAATGACGTGTTTTGGATCAAACACGTACTTTCTCAATTGAGAAACATGGAAAACGTCATGGACGTTCGCGAAGCTCGGAGGCAACGCTAGTTTATAGGCTACTGGGCCTATCTTCTCTAATACATCATAAGGTCCTATATACCTCGGTTTAAGTTTTCCTTTCACTCCAAAACGGTGAACTCCTCTAGATGGGGAAACTTTTAGAAAAACCTTGTCTCCCTCTTCAAAATGAATCTCCGTCCTTCTGGTGTCTGCATAAGATTTCTGACGATCTTGTGCCTCTTTTATTCTCTGTCGAATCTGTCTCACAATAGTGATCATCTCTTCTATCGCGTCAGGTCCAAGTACCTTTCTCTCTCCAACTTCATCCCAATAAAGTGGAGATCTACACTTCCTTCCATACAAGGCTTCGTATGGGGCCATGTTGATAGTTGACTGAAAACTATTATTGTAAGCAAATTCGATCAGGGGTAAAACTTGCTCCCATTGGCTTCCTCTATCAAGCACTACAGTTCGGATCATGTCCTCCAAAACCTGAATAGTCCTCTCGGACTGTCCGTCTGTTTGCGGATGAAACGCTGTACTAAAATTTAATTTAGTACCCAACTCTTTCTGCATGCTCATCCAAAATCGTGAAGTAAACTTCGAGTCTCGATCTGATGTGATCGTCTTCGGTACTCCATGCAATCGCACTATCTCTCGGATATAAATCTGAGCTAACTTGTCAGATCCATAAGTAATCTGAATCGGTACAAAATGTGCACTCTTCGTCAATCGATCGATAACTACCCAAATAGCGGTATTTCCTCTTTTTGACTTTGGCAGTCCTGTCACAAAGTCCATGGCTATATCACTCCATTTCCACTCTGGAATTTCCAATGGCTGTAACTTGCCATAGGGTCGTTGGTGTAACGCTTTCACTTGCTGACAGGCTAGACATCTTTCAACGAAAGACGCTATCTCTCGCTTCATTCCTTCCCACCAAAACTTCGTTCTCAAGTCTTGGTACATCTTCGTACTTCCTGGGTGCGCGGTATAAGGGGGTGTCATGAGCTTCACTCATGATTTCATTCTTCAGCTCCTTTTTATCAGGCACACACAGTCTTCCCTCAAACAAAATGGCATTATCTGCCGCCTCTTGATAATTCTCCACTTTTTCAGTTCGAATCTTCATTCGTAACTCTTCCATCTTCTCATCCTCTCTCTGAGCTGTGACTATTCTCGTTCGTAAGTCAGGTGTAATGCTCAGTGCAGAAATTACTATCTCTGTCGTTTGTGGTGGTATTACTACCTCCAAATTCATCTTCTTGAATTCCTTGATCAGGTTCTCTTCTCGAGTAGGGAGAAATCCTAACTCTCCCTGATTCTTTCTGCTCAATGCGTCAGCTACGACGTTAGCTTTTCCGGGATGATAATTTATCCCGCAATCATAGTCCTTCACCAACTCTAGCCATCTTCGTTGTCGCATGTTCAGATCTTTTTGCTCAAAGAAATATTTGAGACTTTTATGATCAGTGTATATCTCACACCGTGCTCCATAGAGATGGTGTCTCCAGATCTTCAAAGCATGCACTACGGCTGCTAATTCTAAATCATGCGTCGGATAATTCACCTCATGCGGTCGCAGTTGTCGTGAAGCATACGCTATAACTTTTCCTTCTTGCATCAGTACACAACCTAGACCATGCTTCGATGCATCAGTGTACACTGCATACTCTTTGTCTGCTTTCGGAACAGCTAAAACTGGGGCAATAGTGAGCCTCTTCTTCAGCTCTTGAAAATTTCGCTCACATTCGTCCGTCCAGACAAATTTGACTTCTTTCTTTAGCAGGTGCGTTAATGGCTTAGCGATTTTCGAAAAGCCCTCTATAAAACGTCGATAATATCCTGCTAATCCCAGAAAACTGCGAATCTCGTGCGGTGTGGTTGGCGATCTCCATTCCTGTACCGCTTGAACTTTCGCTGGGTCTACCTCAATTCCTCTCGCGGAAACGATATGGCCAAGAAAATTAATTTCTTTAAGCCAAAACTCGCATTTGCTAAACTTCGCATACAGCTTTTCCGCTCGTAAACTTTCCAACACGATCCTCAAATGCTCTTCGTGTTCTCGTTTACTCTTCGAGTAAATCAGGATATCGTCTATGAAGACTAACACAAACTTGTCTAAGTATTCGTGAAAAACGCGATTCATGAGATCCATGAATACTGCCGGAGCATTCGTCAAACCGAAAGGCATAACTATAAACTCATAGTGTCCGTATCTTGTACGAAATGCCGTCTTCGGAACGTCTTCCGATCGTATTTTCAGCTTGATGGTATCCCGTTCTCAAGTCAATCTTTGAAAAGGTGGCTCGCTCCCTGTAGTTGATCGAACAGATCATCGATTCGAGGTAACGGATACTTATTCTTTAACGTCACTTTGTTCAGCTCTCGATAATCGATACACAACCTCAAGCTTCCATCCTTCTTTTTAACGAAAAGAACTGGTGCTCCCCACGGGGAAACACTAGGTCGAATGAAGCCCATATCTAAAAGTTCTTGAAGTTGCAGTTTCAACTCTTGCAACTCAGCAGGGGCCATTCTGTATGGTGCTCTCGACGTCGGTGCTGCACCAAGCTCTAAATCGATCGTAAACTCGAGTTGTCGATCTGGGGGTAATCCTGGTAAAGTCTCAGGAAAAACGTCTTTGAACTCTCGCACGATCCGGCACGTCATCAACGTTTGCCTTGGACTTCGTCTCTCTGGTTCAGATATACAACGTACGCGGTTGTATCCTTTCTTCGCAAGAGCTTTCTTGCTTGCAATGCCGAGATGATCGGTGTCTTCTTCCATTTTCCCTCAATGCCAATGAAGGAAGTAGGTTCTTGGCCAGGTGGCTGAAAAGATATCCGTCTCTCCTTGCATTGTATCTTCGCATGATTCTCCTCTAACCAATCCATTCCCAAAATTATATCCAAGTGCCACATAGGCATCAATCTCAGGTTTCTAGCCTCGAGCTTAATCGATTCTAACTTAAATTCTAAGTTAGGGCATACGTGCGAAACCGTAGTAGTTCTGCCTATAGGTGTGGTGACTCTTAGAGATTGTGGGGCAGGCTCTACTTTCAATTCTAAGGTATCGACACAAGTATGTGAGATAAAAGAATGCGAAGCTCCAGTATCAAACAAAACTACGATAGGCACTCCTTTCAACTCGCCTATACCTGTCAAATTTCTTTGATTCTTCTCTGGTGCCTTCTGATCCAGTGCAAACACCCTCTGGTGATGCTGTTGATTTGCCTGCGGGGCTGGTGGTTGCCTTTTTGACTGACGCGGTCGATAGGCTTGTTGTTGTCGTTGTGGCGGAGGTAGCGGTAAGATTCCATCCATTGCTTTGAGTTGTGGCCGGAATTGGCTTCGGTCGTCCTCCGCTCCCACTTTGCTGTACGATTCGGACACTGGTTCGAGTAGTGTCCAACTTTTCCGCAGGTGTAACAGGCATTCTGTCCCATTTTACACTCTCCCAAATGGAGTTTATTGCACTTCGGGCAAGGCGGTAATCCTCGCGGTCCTTCGAAAAACTGCTGCTGGGGCAGCTGGGCCAACATAAGGTCGTTTATCTCTGTTCTGAAATTGCGGTGGCACATTCTGACTCTGCCACGGCTTCTTGGGACCTTGATTTCGGTCATCCCATTTTCTCTTGCCCTTTTGGCCTTTGTCCAGAAAAAGGATGATTTCCCGATTGAGCATTCGGGTTTGATTGTGGAATCGAGCCTTGACTCGGTCTCTCTGGCTGCATTGCCAGTTCCATGTCTAGCGCTCGGTTTAAAGCCTCAGCGTAGGTTAGCGCACTCTGACTCGCTAAAACGACTCGTATCTCTTGCTTTAATCCGGAGCAAAACAGTTCTGACATCTTTTCATCTGTATCTACTCGATATGGAGCATATCGGGCTAAATCGCAAAACTGTCGGTCATACTCAGCTACCGTCTTACTCCCTTGCTTCAAATTTACAAACTCCATCTCTTTCTTCTTTCGATAGCTTCGGGGTATGTATTTCTCACAAAGAGCTTCTTTGAACTGCTCCCAGGTAAGAGCTGCTATCTGCTCCTCGTTCATCGTCTTCTGCTTCGCTTCCCACCAGAAATCTGCGGATCCCTTAAGTTGATACGACATACACATGAGTCGCTCAGCGTCATTACATCGAAGGAATCTAAAAATTCTCTCCATACTTCGAATCCACTCCTCGGTTTCAGCGGGATCTCCTTGATCCATTGAATGTTGGTGGATTTTGTCGCAGAAAAAGTTCCTCTACCCTTCCTTTCTTGTTGTGGGGGAGGTGGTGGCGTGGGATCTCTCTGCTCCTCTTCCTCCTCTTCTTCTCGATCTATGTTCCTTCTGTTCCCCCTTCTTCTCAGAGGCATACTAAACAGGAAAAGAAACATATAACTATCGGCCTCAAAACTAGCCGTTCGTCATAAAAAAAAAACAAACAAACGATTTCTGTTTTTCTCACTTCGCTTCTATATCTCGTTTGAAAAACTTAAAACTCTCAAAATTCTCGTCTACTCAATTTTTCGTCTATCATCGATCATTATTCTCATCAACCTCTATTTCTCGTTTATCACTATGCATCAGCATCATCATCATTCTCAAAACTCTGATAAGGAAGGTAAAACTCACTAATCATCAACATCTCAGTATATATATATATATATAGGGAAAATTGCCTCTCTCTCGAGGACTTTTACAAAAGTAGGATCCTATATACAACGGTCCTAATACTAAAATGATGCTCTAGCTATACAAGCATCATAGGTACTAAGCACCTATAGATATATGCTATCTACATATACACACTATACTATGCCTCTCTACATATATATATATCAACTATGCATCTATACATATATGCGCGTCTACTAAATACACGATCACCAGTCGTCATCTCCTGCAATCCTGCTAGTCGCCTCGTCATAATCCATGTCCTCACTCGGCTCCGTCTCCTCGTCCTGCTCTGCCTCCTGACTTCCGTACTCGTCAATCAGTCGATAGACGCTGTCATCACTCGGCTCATCCTCAACGTCAGTGTCCATCATCGGTCCAAAAACCGGCACCTCGGGAACAGGTACCCATGTCTCAACTCCGTCGGCTGTAGTGTGACGCTGCAACGGCTGAGTCCGTCCGTATCCGACCGTCATCTCTGGAGTCTCCTCATCCGGGTCCTCCTCATCACTGTCAAGAAGTATGGGCCGAGAACTTCCCTCCTGGGCGTCTCGGGACGGTGGGTATAAAATCGAATGCATGTATGTCTGAAAGGCCAAAGTGCCAGGCTCAGGTAGCGGGGCAACCCTCGGATATGGATCGAAGGGGACATACTGCATCTCAGGCTCGGTGGAAACAATCGGCTGTGCCAACTCAACCGGTGGCAGTGGCGAAGATGCCGTCGTCGGTGTCCAATCCCAAGGCGGTAACTCGGCACTGGAAAAAGGAATAAGTGATAGAAACGCAAACGGGTCATGCTCTACCACTGGAGAATATGCCTCAAAGGTAGTCGGCTCAGGAAACAACAGGCTCAGATAGAACTGGCATCGGATCAACTGGGGGTGGAGGTGCAATCGGAAACTGCTCCTCGGGAAGTGGGGGCACAACAAGTAGCTCCCTTCCCTGGGCTGGTCCCTCTAACTGTCCATACGGCGGTGGAGGTGGCTCGTCAAAAGCAAAATAGCGGTGGCTCAACGTCGCGATGAAACCACGGAAATCGGCGCTCACTAACCGCCCAAACTCAGTCCTCCTGATATACTGCGGCACCAGCGAAGCCGCCCAGTCTTGCCATCCGAGTGGCAGCTGTGGAATCAGGTGAGTAATAGCCTCAGCCTCGTCTATCCCATGGGCACTAGCCTCCAACCAGCGTCGGTGGTAGTACGCTAGAAACTCCCCAAGAGTATCGCCCTCTCGCAGTCCAGTAGTCCTGAACCATCGGCGCATCGCCTCGCTGTATCGTCTCTGTATCGATGCCTCCTCTCGACTCTGCATCCTGTAAAATATCACGTTCATTAGAAAATGGATACGAAACTTACTTGGTTCATCTCAATCAACAACATACTCGTCCTTGTTTGATATGGTGGGGCATCGGCTATACTAGCCTCAACATTTCTCCTCATATTCCACATCAACTGCCTCATATCAGATTCCATCCTCTCAAACAATTCCGTCATCAAAACAATTCATAACTCATTAGTGAAACAAACTCAACTTTCAATCAAGAAAGCGACAAGAAACAACATCAACTTCTTACCTCGTTTAAGCCGGAGGAGATGGGGTGCTGGGGTTTCGTTTCAAACTAACTTTCTCAAATTAGTCTAAGAATTCAAATTAGACTAGTACTCAATTTTAAAAGAGTAGAAGCAATCAAGGGTTCAACTTAGTCAAGCAATAGACTCAGAGCAGATGACCTGCTCTGATACCACCCTGTCGCAGCCCGAAAACCCGACACTAGTAATAGTGGGGTACGAGTATCGATACGACTATTTTTAAAGAATAAAAGATAAGAAGAACTAGGTGAACGTCATGCGGAAGCTCACGTCAAAGCATGCTAAGGAAAATCTTAAAAATTAGCCCAAGGGTAAAATCGTCAACATTGTCATAACTTTTTAATTGTTAGGAATTTCACGAACAAAAACAAAACGCGTATAGTTCATTTTTCATAAGGAAGCATAATTTGCAGAGTATCGCAGCAAAAGGCGAACCGATTATATGTATGAAGACACATAACCGTGAGTGTATTGCTTGATCTCAAAAGAAACTAAGTAATTCAAACATCAAGACTCTATTATCATAGAGGCAAAATAGTAATTTAATTTACATCATTTGAAACTCTCCCCCATCAGCACCAGTCCAATCTCACTCCCAGCTTAGCCTGCACATTTAGAAATACATGCAGGGCGTGAGTACATAATACTCAGTGGGCAAATGCCGAAAAACAAGAAAGATGCTCTTAGAGCTATAGGTTTGGAACTTGCCACATCTCAGCAACACACAGAAATAAATTAGCATTAAAAGAATCTGTGCATGCAGTTTTCATAATCAACATCATAAATAAACGATAGCGCTATCAAAGTACTCATCATGCATGTACCACATCTACAACTCATCATTATCAAAGGTACTGAGAAGTAGGCCTCCCTCTCAAGTACCGTGACCGGCCGACCCGAAGACGGCTCGCAGTCACCTCTGTGCACAAAATCCCGCTTGTGGCAGGACCGAATTCGTCTCATCAGTAGAGGGTAACATACAGGTTCAACATCAAAAATTGGCAAGTCAAACAGTTCTCAAATATCATTTATCTCAAAACATTTGTTAATCTCATAACATCATTATATCATTAAATCATTTTAGAAAGCTCGGATAATATTTGTATACTCAAAATATTGCCCACCTGAAGTCCTTCGCTTATTCTGGAAAGAAAACAGGCAACTTACTTCTTCGTCTCGCTCGGGCCTTCATATGTCATCATCACATCGTCATCGTCATCGAAGGTTCATGTGATAAAACAAACCTTAGTCAGAAACTCAAATTCTAAATCCAATTTCTTCTTTACTCTAACTTCTCACTCAACATCTATTTACCCGTTAAAACTCAATCCCTAGGTATACTTGGCTTCTAAGGATTCACACGTCCAATTTTCGACTTAACTCTCAACTCGACTCAAACTTATAGCAAACAAGCACATAAACAAGTATAAACACTTAGGCATATTAAAACACACATAGACAAGTCGAAAACAAGCTTTACTCTGCACTGACTCAACTTTAAAACCTCACCAGACTCTGTACAGACCTCTCCTGGGGTCGTAACTCATACCAAAAGAAACCTCTTCGAGTTTAGTTTCATTTAAAAAAACGTAGGATCAAAAACTCCAAGTATTTTAGGAGATATGACTGTTTTACTACAGTCTACCATATTCGGCAGTTTTTAGCAACCGAAAAGTTTGATTTTTGAAAAATAGTAAACGTTGTCAAAACGGTCTGAAATTTTGTGGGTACTCAGCTAGGACACTCAGGTCTCAACCATAAAAATTTGGGTTCCAGAATGCTAAGAAAAGCTACTGGAAACGATGACTCTATTGGCTACTCACCGAACAATTCGGCAGAACGTAGCAGTTTTAGTTTTACATTTTATAAAAATAGCAAACGAAGTCCAAATGACTTGAAATTTTACCGGTGTGCTCAAGACTCTCAAATATACCTACCATAAAATTTTCAGGGCGTTTGGATATCAAGAACCCCTCGAAAACAGTAGGTCAGTGGGTCGTGAAAAACGACTCCGAAACATACACACAAGCAAACATGCTCAACTCAACATTTATACTAAGCAAACACATCAAAACTCATTTTAAGCACTTAAAGCACTTAAAAACATTCAAATACATCAAAATACTCGTAATACTCAATCTCGACTCTTTTCTTTCATCATCCACTCAAATCTCATAGAAAACACTTCAACGAACATATCTAACAAATTCCTTTTCAATTTCATGCTCGAAATTTCTCAAATACTCAAATATGATCATTTACATCATATAACTCATTATTTTCATATTTACTCTCTTTTTATCATAAAAACTATATTTATTACATTTTTATGAAAATCCATGTATCAACATAAAACTCTTAGCAAAACATGGATAAAATTCTCATAATGATCATAGAGCAGATAAATCTCATTTTAAAAAGCATCAAACTCACATCATATAAAAACTCAAAACTCATACAAACTAAACTTAGCCAAAATTTTATTTAGCCTACAATAGACTTAATCAAAAATACAAAGACACTACAATCATGCTTAAAAACATATATTCCAAGCAAAAACACTTAAATAACACATAGACTAAAAAGTCCTAATTTTTACTAACTAACTCTTTGAAATTTTTACAAACACATACAAATCTTTAATCTACTCATAGATCTTTCATTTTTAACCAATTAATCTCACATCAAAACCATCAATTCACAAATAAGGGCATATATACACATATCCCTAAATTTTAATAAACTAACCCACATCAAAACTCCAATTGACATCATATACTTAAATTAATCCATCAATCATCATCATCTACACCTCATAGACTCATTTATATCATCAATTCATCATTTAACTCATTAACTCAAAAGTTACCATTTTTGGGGTAAACTAACTTCCATCAAAGTTTCACATCTCATGACACATATTTCACAACATATATCAAACATCAATACACATCACATAACTTCTCATTTTTCACCCCCAAACAAGAAAAGAAAAAGAAAATTTTTTTTGAAGGGGTGGAGACCCTTTTTTTCGAAAATTTGGAAAAGAAAAGGAGGGGTGATTTTCTTGCTCATCTTTCAAGAATACACTTACACAATCATCTTTCAAACAAGATTTTAGGAAAGACATGGTTACTTACCCAAGTTCTTACCAAAAATTCTCACTTTCTCACTCTACTTTGGAGCTTCTTCCTCAAGGATTCTCTTGATCAATTTAGGATAGATAGTGTTTAGGGAAAGTTTTAGAGTGATGTGAGGTGTTTGGTAATATTATTGGAAGCTTCGAAGGTTTGCTCTAATGGTGGAAAATGGTGGAAGTGTGAGGTGAAGAAGATGAGTGTATGTATGTGTGTTGGGCGAAAATTGTAGTGAGGGAGAGAGGGGTGGCCGAAAATTTAGTGAGGGAGAGAGAGGTTTGGCTTTTGCAAGATTGAGTTTGATCTTGCATATCTTATGCAATATTTGCTAATTAATGCTCCTCTCTCTCTAATCTTTTCTCTCTCTCTCTCTAATCTTTTTTCTCTCTCTCTCTAATCTCTCTCTAATCTCTACACTCTCATCTCCACTCTCTCATCCTCTATACTCTCAATCTCTACTCTCTCAATTCCATACTTAGCAAAATTGAGACATATAACATATGGTATGGGGAATTAAATAAAGTGTGAAGGGTGATTAAATAAAAATCACAAAACTATGGTAAAGTCACTCATTAATAAAATACCATAGTATAATTATTCATGTGACCAAAATAATGATCATAGCACTATTATTAGTGCACTCACTCAATTATAATATTCCTCTTCGTAGAAAAAAAATAATTTAAAAAATATTATGCCCGGAAAAATTTTCATAAACCGGCGTCATTCGATTTCTCGATAAAAATAACCCATACTTGCTTTGGAAACTCAATCAAAATTTCGAATGCTAAGGTCTCGAATAAAAAAAATCATAATAACTCGGTCACAGTGACACACATCACGAAAATCACATAATCGATCAGTCACGTAATTTCACATAATGTCACATTAAAGCAGTCGGCAAACAAACAAACTAGACATCTCTCGGACCGACTCATTTCATCAAGGTTCTCACTCTTTCTTCCTCGACTCTAGGTCAGACTCATTATACCTATTCTCTTTAATAGGTCAATCAAACTCTGATAACTCAGTATCTGGTAAATTTATTCCCGGTAATCGGAAATAAAATCTCAACTCAATTCAATCAGCATCTCTATCTCAGCTCATTTCTCGAATCTCATCATTCTAACTCTATCCTCGGTTTAGTCACTCGTATCTCTATTTAAAAGACAAACTGTCTTATCTTGGTCATAAAAAAAAATAATCTCGCATCTCGACATCTCAGTTCTCTCAATAGTGTTAAGACACTATCTCACATCATAGGAAAAGTACGGGGTGTTACAGATTCCCCCTAAAAAAAGTAAAATAGTAAAATGATTGGTAAGCCAAGTGAAGCTCGCAAGCTTATCAAGTCGAATATCTTAAAGCTCGCTCAAATTTTACATATATTCGAGTAGTCTATACTATATTAAAAAGAGAGTTTTCAATTTGAAATCAATTTCAAATTAATTTCAAAATGGAGTGACAATTTTGTAGTTATAATAAAAGAGAAGGTTTATGTTTAAACTATATATTTTTATTTTTATTTTCATTAACTTCTTATAAGTTGTTACATTTCTTTTCAAAATTGTGAAATTCGATTAATTGTAAAATAATTAATATGCATATCAACTTAAAGATCACGATAAGAGCTTTAATATGATATATTTTATGAAAATATTTGATTTAAACCGTAAAAATTAAATTTGTTTAAATATTAAAGTTTTATAAATTCCTCTCTCCTCTCTCATGTTTTTTTTGAGGGGTCTCTCTCATGTTTTTTTGAATAAATATATTTAATTAGTATTTTATTTTTAATTTTTTTAACTTATTTTTTTTTTTGTTTTTAATATCAATTTTATAATTGTGATTTTTTTTCAATATTCAATTCAAATATTATCCAATTAAAATATTATTCAATTAAAATTAATTTTTATTAAATTTATAAGTATAATAATTGAATTAGTATTAATTTTATATAAATATAAAAATTTAAAATATTTTCCAATGCATTGCACGGGATGCAAATGCTAGTTCAAGTTTAAACTCCACTCAATTCACTTCAATTAAAATTTATATTATATTTTTGTCTAAAAAGAGATTATATTTAAAATAATTACAATTAATTCGAATCGACTCAATTTATTTATATCTTAATAACAATAAACTTTTCCCGAAATTCAAACAAAAAACGATAAAGAAAGAAAAAGATAAATCATCAACACCTTACTCAATTAGTTTGAGACTGCTCCGAATTCCGAGTCTCGTTTTATCAAGTGCATAATATGGTTAATTCCCCTCCACACGATGTGAGTTGTCTCAACTTGTGTAAATTTTTTATTGCAAAATAAATTATTTGCAAGTTGGTTTAAGAAAAAGTAAAATTCCCTATTTCGTAAGTTGACTTGCATTTTGTAAACCTCCCATAAAAGTTGAAGAAAATTTCTCTATGAATGATACGTTAGTAAACTAGACTAGAAAATTAAAAAATAATAAATATAGATATTAGTCTTAGAGAAATGGTATGGAACATATTTCATGTAAGCACCATTTACATTTAGCACACGCTTGCGTTATTTTTTTTATTTTACATCTTTATTTTAATTTTATATTTCATACATTGTTATTGAAATAAATCCTTTTCGAACTTTGATTTGTATGTAATTTTATAAAATTAATGATCTCAATGACACTTTATAAATTATTAAAATTAAAATAAATATATAAAATTAAAAGATAATTCAATAACTTAAAGAGTCAATGTATGAAAATATCCACTTTGCAATAGTAAAAATAAAAATTGTCCACACACATAAAAAAAAAAACTTAAAAATTAGCCCTTTTGTGCAAAAATAAAAATTTACCCATAACATTCAATTTGTTTCTCTATGCTCTCTCTCTCTCCTCACGCACTTCTCTCTATCTCTGCTCACGCAAACTCTTATCTCTCCCTGTTTCTCTGCTCTCATCTCTCTCACATTTACTCCTTTCATCGATGCCACCTCCTTCGGCGAAATTCGCCGTCGTTGTGCGCCTTCATCCCTCGGCATGCTAGGCCTCAGTAGAACTCATATATCTCTCCATAAACAAGCTTCAACGAAGCTTAACTTACCCGACACTCTCTGCCTCCCCTATTCCGACAGGAAATTAGCAGTTGAAATTAAATCTAGATCTGTTAAAACAACTTCGTTGATCATCAATCCGGTCAGCACTTACTCGATCTACATGATCGACGATCAACACTTACTCGATCTACATGATCGATCGGCGATGTGTCAGATGAGTATTTTATCGACGTGAAAGGCATCGCCGTCATCGGAGTTCGTCTCAATTTGTTGGATTTCTATTTCTCCATCGACAAAAATGGAGTCGGCGACACCAAACTCAACATGATGCAGCACTTTAGTGCGGTGCACAACTCCATCTACAAGCGGTTGACGAAGGCGTTCATGGCGACATCCAATACGAGGATCAAGAGCGCGGCGATGGTGGAGTCTTGCAAGGCGTGATTCAGCTCGGACTCGATCACGAGGATGGCGGTGGGCTCGACGGTGTCAGAGATTGATCTTGTTTTGGCGGTGAAGGATGTGACGTGAAAGATGAGGGGGGTCGAATATGATGGTAGAGATTGATCGGAAAACGATGTGCCTGGGATTCGTGGATGGCGGTTTGAGTTTGAGGACCACGGTGGTGATCAGAGCGTATCAGTTGGAGGAGAATTTGCTTGAGTTTGATCGAGTTTCGTCGTAGTTAAGTTTCAATGAGTCTTTTTTGTTGTTGAACACCTAATGCTTTAAGGTTTGATTGATTCATTAACTACTGTATTTCTCTTATGTTTATTAATGTTGTATTCTTGTGGTTGAATCTCAAATAAATGTTTCCAGTGGAAATTTTCCACTATCAAACTACGTGTTGTGTGTGTAAAAATAGGGTTGAAATGTTTCGATAAGAAATGGAAAATTTTAGTTGTACTCCTCTCGTCCCACTTCGAGTGTCCAGTTTATTTCGGCACAATAATTTTTTAAAAAAAGTTAATTAGAATATTAAGTGGAGTATTTCTTTTCTATTTTTGAAATAAAAAAATTTAAACACCGTGCCTCATGAGACTCAAACCCAAGACCTTTGGCATTAGGCATTAATCCTTTACTGTTTGGCCAACAAATACACACGGGACTAACATCTTTCATAAAGGGAAACATGACATTTTGAAGTGAAATGACTCAAAAAGGAAAACAAGACACGTGAAGTGGGACAAAGGGAGTATCAATATTAATTTATTTTTTTAAGAAATTCATCTTTGTAATTGATCGAAAATTGTTACAAGGTGAGTTTGTGTTGTTAATGTTCTTGAATTCACAACCAATTATATGAATTCACAACTGAATCACTAGTGTTGATTTTGAATTCGAGTTTAAAGCTGGGATTCACAACTAGTACTATTTATAGTTGTGTAATCAAGTTTTAAAACTCGAATTCACAACTGCATACTTAAAGCTTGAATTCACAACTATAAATAACGTTAGATGTGAATTTCGAGTTTTAAACATTGAATTCACAACTATAATTAGTGTTGATTGTGAATTCGAATTTTAAAGCTTGAATTCACAACAAGCACTAATTTTAGCAGTAAAATTAAACTTTAAATCGCGAATTAACAATTGAATAGTTAGTGTTGGTTGTGAATTCAATTTTTAAAGCTCAAATCCACAATTAGAAATAGTGCTAGTTGTGAATTCGAGTTTTAAAGCTTCAATTACAATTAAAAGTAGTGTTAGTCATGAATTCGAGCTTTAAAATTCGAATTCATAACTAACATTATTTATAGTTGTGAATTCAAGTTTTAAAACTTGAATTAATGACTATAAATATTATTGATTGTGAATTATAGCTCAAAAACTCAAATTCACAACTAAAAAGAATTGGTGAATAATTTTTAAGTTTTTTTTATGTGAAATGTGAAATAATACGTGTGACTAATTTTTTTTATTTTTATTTTAGTGAATAATTTGTATTTTTATTATTTTAAAATAATCATTTTCAAAGTCCACTCTAAATTAAACGCGAACAATATTCACAGAAAATATGTAAAATATTACTCTCTCTGTCCTATTAATAATGACCCATTTTTTTTTTCATCTGTCACATTGATAATGATTTGTTAAAAAAAATCATATTTTCTCACTAAAAATTGTAGGTTTTACTATTTTTTATTATTTTTATTTTTTAATAATTATTTTTCTTAATGGTCGTGTCGAAAAATAATGAGCAATTACCTATTGGACCGAAGGAATATTTATGATTTAAAAAGACATTCTTAAACAATCACGCCTATATGTAATAGGTTTCCACAATAGTCTTCAATTCGCGCCCACATCCAATAAAAATCTAGTGGCAACTTGGTAAATTAAGCAAATTTGAGAGGCCAAAAAAGAGACATCCACCCAATATGGTGAGCTGTGTTAGCTAATAATGATGATACATACAATCATTGGATACATACATACATACGCATACATTCATCCATAAGCATAAGAAGGAAGAGGATTTGACTTCGTTTAGAGAGAGAATGAAACGAGAAAGAAAAAATTCAATCCAATCAAATAGAATTTTGACGTCCGCAATAAAACCCCTCTAAAGGCTCACATACCCCTCTCTCTCTGTTCATCCCTCTCTCTCTCTCTCTAAAAAGTGAGCTCAAATAAACTGTCTGCCTCTCTCTCTAGTTTCGCTGAAAGATTTGGGGACGACTTTTTTCGCGATATCTGTCTCATACAAACACTGCGGAAACACACATGTTTTGTTGCGCTTGTGCGCTCTTGACTTTGGGGTTTCCTTGGAGTGGGGAAGCGGAATTCATTCATATTGACGCTCGAAAGAGCTAAAAGAGGAAAAAACATTGTATAAGTTTTTAACTTCAATTACGAGGATTTAACGGATTGCGAGTTGAAATCATTGCTTCTGTAAGTGTGTGCACTGCGTAGCTAGTGTAATTCGCATTATTGTCAGTAATCGAGTTTTTAAGCCTTGCGCGCGCGCTGTGTGTGTGAGTTCTTGCCCCCTCTCGTGCTGTGTGTCGTGTTTAGAGTTTTGAACCCTAGGTAATATCGCATCATTCTTGGCTTTAGATCGAGTGTTCTTCGTCTTTTCTTTGAAAATTAGGGTTGGATCGAGTTTTTGCTGTTTGTTCGTTTTTTGTACGCTAATTTTGGCTAATTGTTTTCTGTTGTTTAGGAAGTTCAGTTTAGTAATTTGTTTGTTGATGCATTTAATTTAGTTATCCTTTTTTCTAAAGTAAGAATAATATCGTCTAGTGGTCATTTTGGTCTCTAAAAGATTTGTTTAAAATGATTTGGCTTATACTTACATATGTTTACCTTGCTCTCTTTGCTTACATGTAGTAGAGGAATCTGATTCGACTGTTTATATGCAGGGATTGACCAGATAGCTGGTGAAACACTGCAACTTGGATAGAAGAGAATCCAAAAGTTAGGATGTTCACCAGTAAAGCTAGCTTCTCTGGTTTCAAAGGTTTTGATAATCGACGTGGATTTGGCACAACATATTTCGAGAACCTCATCTGCGAGGCCTATCCTTTTGCTGTTGCTCACATTAAACATCCCAGAGCTTCTAATGATTGGTTGTCTGTTTAAACTCTGGTCAAATTGTACCATTTTCCCACTAGGTTGTAGTCTTGTTTGCATTATGGTAGTGAAGTTTCTAGATTAATGTGATTTAGAGTGTGGGAGTAACTAAGGCTGTTGTAGGATAGACTGTGCTGGTTTCTGCAAATATGGTGCCGCAAGGGCCTCCCCCTCCGCATGGTGGAGCCCAGCCGGTTCCGCCTTCATTGTTAAGATCAAATTCCGGGTTGTTGGGTGGGCAAGGAGGTGGGATGCCCTCCCAGAATGCATTTCCTTCTTTAGTGTCGCCGCGCAATCAGTTCACAAACATGAATATGCTCGGGAATGGTCCCAACGTTTCGTCTCTGCTTCACCAGTCATTTGGAAATGGAGGCTCAAGTTCTGGTTTGTCTGGTCCAGGTAGCTTTCCACGGGCACTTGTTGATGGTGGTCCCCAGTCTGTTCCACTTTCTAGTAATGGAAATGGGATGGGATTCAACACTCCTCCTTCTTATATCTCTACTTCTGTTGCAGCCAATCCAAACTCATCTGGTCACGGACAAGGACAACAACAATTCTCAAACCCTTCCAGCAACCAGATGTTGTCTGAACAGCAACAAGCTCAACAGCTTGATGCACAAAGTTTTCAACATAATCAGCAGCAGTTACAACAGTTTTCTGTTCCCAATTCGCAACAACAACAACAACAGCAGCAGCAGCAGCAACAACAACAGCAGCAGCATCAGCATCAGCATCAACAATTTCAGGCAATGCGTGCAGGTTTAGGAGGTGCGGGACATGTTAAGTTAGAGCCACAAACCACCAATGAGCAAGCCTCACAGCAACTGCAAGCTTTGAGGACTTTGAGTTCGGTAAAGATGGAACCTCAACAACTCCAAAGTATGAGAAGCTTGGGCCCTGTCAAGCTGGAACCCCAGCAATCAGACCCTTCTTTATTTTTGCACCATCAACAGCAGCAGCAACAGCAACAGCTCCTTCTGTCCCGGCAGTCCTCTCAGGCTGCTGCAGCCGCACAGATTTTGCATCAACAGAGGCTTATGCAAATTCAACAGCAGCAGCAGCTCTTAAAAGCTATGCCTCAACAAAGATCGCCATTACAACAACAGTTCCAACCGCAGAATTTGCCTGTTAGGTCTCCCGTAAAACCTGTCTATGAGCCTGGAATGTGTGCTCGGAGGCTGACACATTACATGTATCAGCAACAACACAGACCTGAAGTAAGATGTTTCCATTGATTTGATTGCTTAAATATAAGCAAAGTCTCCTTTTCAATGCCTAAAGTGAGTTGTCATTTGATGATTTTGTATTATTGTTTTGTAGGACAACAACATTGAGTTTTGGAGGAAATTTGTAGCTGAATATTTTGCACCCAATGCCAAGAAAAAGTGGTGTGTTTCGATGTATGGAAGCGGTCGCCAAACTACTGGAGTTTTCCCTCAGGTGTGTCGGGCTTAAGCCATTATTAGTTGTTTAATTATTGTCACCAGGTTTAATATATAACTAAACCTTTTCTTTACTCAAACGTCAGCTACTCTCTTTGACCGTAGCTTCTAGATCCATTTCTTCACCTATTATAGTTTTGAAGTTAATACGATCCTCATTGTCTATATACAGGATGTCTGGCACTGTGAGATTTGCAACCGCAAGCCTGGGCGTGGATTTGGTGCGTATATCTCTCGGTTCTGCTACATTATTTGTTGGATTGTTTCCTCTCTGCGATAAATTGGTCTGCACAGTTATTGATTCTCTGCGGTTCTGTTTGGAAGAATGTGCCTAAGAGTGTCATTCTCCAGAACTTTAAAGGGCATTACTATTGAAATGTGAAATAGATTGGAAAGAGTTAGTATAACATCTAACTACTAAATTTTGTTTTTCTACTACCAGAGGCAACTGTCGAGGTTTTGCCCAGACTATTTAAAATAAAATATGAAAGCGGAACTATAGAAGAATTGCTCTATGTCGATATGCCCCGAGAGTATCAAAATCCTGCTGGGCAAATTGTTCTGGACTACGCAAAAGCTATACAAGAGAGTGTCTTTGAGCAACTTCGTGTTGTTCGTGATGGTCAGCTGCGAATTGTATTCTCTCCTGATCTCAAGGTTAGATAAAAGCTTTCGATCATGCTTTTCGTTGTTTAAATTTGTACTTATGTAATCACATTCTTTTTCTGTTAATAATTTTGTCAGATATGCTCCTGGGAATTTTGTGCTCGGCGTCATGAAGAGCTTATCCCAAGAAGGTTGCTGATTCCTCAGGTTGACCAGTTGCTTTCACATATATAAAGTTTTTTTCCGCATACAGTTTACATATTTTGGTTTGTAAAATGTGCCATATCTAACATCACTATTTGAACTGCAGGTTAGCCAGCTTGGCACTGCTGCCCAGAAGTACCAGGCTGCTACCCAAAATGCGTCTCCCAGTACCTCTGTTTCCGAGCTACAGAACAATTGCAACATGTGAGTTTGTGTTACATACCTTCTGAGGATCTTTTAAATGCAAATTATTCATCTATTTTTTTGGCAAGTAGTATTTAATATCTATTTATAAAGGTACTTTGTTTATTAAGTTAGTCATGTCGTATACATAATGTTGTAGTCGTTAACCTTAGCTCCATTCATTTGGCATCAAATTAGTTGAGCATAATCTGTTAGGTACGGTGGCTGCTTTCGTTATTCAGGTCGTATGTTTTTATTTTAGTTACCTTGCTAAGAATAAAATTAAGCATTTAAATTAATACTACTTTTTGGATTGTCCCATCCCCACTTTACACTCTTATCACACAATTCTTAATCTCCGTGCCCAATTTTTTTGGGTTATTTAAAGCGGGACGAAGGGAGTAATAAATTCATTTCTTCACTCACAATATATTCAACTATTTTTTTGGGTTACTTTGTTTATTAAGTCAGTCGACAAGTATACATAATGTTGTAGTCGTTAACCTTAGCTCCATTCATTTGGCATCAAATTAGTTAAGCATAATCTGTTAGGTACGGTAGCTGCTTTCGTTATTCAGGTCGTCTGTTTTTATTTTAGTTACCTTGCTACTGTTTTCTAGAATTGTTTCAGATCTTAAATGTAAAAGCTCATTCTCGTTTGAATTTGTTTCTCTTGCTAACTTCCACTGGTTTAACAAAGCCTTGGGATGAAGTGGTAGAGAAAAAATATGTGCTCATGTGGGAAAGATGATGTCGTGTTGACCTTCTAGTCTTTAGAAGTGTGGAAGTGAGAAAAATTCATCAATTGACCATTAGTCTAAGATTGCAATTAATCACAAATAACCAATACAAGGGTTACTATCTTTTATGTTGACATCCTTGCCTGAAAAATCTGATGCTAATTTGAAGATAAATTTCTTATTTGTCTATCAAATTTTGTTTCAACAATTTTGTCTGCATCAAAGGAATTATGACTAGTTGCCAAGAAAAACTCATTCATGAGAAAGACATTATACTATTTATGTTAATCTTAAATTACTGCTATTTTAGTGCTTGGGGATTTGCTTCCTCCATATGGTATATAAATGTGTTTCCAATTATCAACCTGCAATTTTGCCTTTCAGGTTTGTTGCGTCTGCACGTCAGCTGGCCAAAGCTCTGGAAGTTCCATTAGTAAATGATTTGGGATATACGAAGAGATATGTGCGATGCCTGCAGGTAATATGCATTTCTTCAACTAGTCCTTTCCAGTTTCATTGTTAAAAACCATGTTGAGTTTGGCTCTGATTACTTGGTACAATTGCAAGAATGCTAGAGGCGATCTGTACTCTATGGGCCTGTTTGATATGGGTTTAAAAGCAGGATAAGTTAAATTAATATGGATTTATGTAGTGTTTGATATTATGTGTTACTAATATGGTCAACTCCAGGTTTATCCCAAGACCCTAGCTTATTTTGTGGGATTAACCCACACTAATTATCCCACCTCCCCCATGGGATTAACCCACACTAATTATTCCACCCCCTCCATAGCCTACTAATTTAGGTATTTGATATGTTAATCCAACCTATTTCAATGGATACCAAACACTTTTTGAGATTAATTACCAATGATATCAAACACCCATCTGAGATTAGAAATCATGACTAATCCACACTAAATTATTTGGATAATTTATATCCTGATTAATCCAATACTGAAAATCAAACGGGCCCTATATGTGTTAGTTGTTACTTGTTAGGAGCAAACTAAAGATTCTGCCATGATCGAAAACTATAACTAGTATGAGCTGTGTCCTTACTTGGTGGCTGTAATGTTCTAACTGCTATTCTTTTCAACTAACTTTAATGTTTTTATACTATAGACATGTTCCCTTGCTAAGGCCATGATAGTTGCCTTTACTCTTAGTAGGTATGATAGTTACCCTAATTATTTTAGAAGTGGGGATTGTTATTAGGTTGTAGTTTTTTACTTTTTTCCATCAAGAGGGAGAGACAATGTCCTTTGCATTTCTTTATTCTGCGTTTGGTGAGTGACTAAAATGTGCATTACCTTGGATTTTATAACTCTTTTCCCATAGATGGTGATTAGCACATAGATGATTATATCTAGCCTTCTCTTGTATGTTGTAAAAAAACGACCTCTGACCCAGCTTCATTAATGATGTATGGTAGTTGCTAAAGGTATTAGTCAGTTGCATGTCTTATGCTGTACTAAGAGGTAGAAGTTCAGTTGAGGTCGTTCCTGAAATTCCATGTTTCCTTGAGGCTTGCTATTTGCTAAAGTTACAGCTCTATACTTGAAATACTTCCCATTGTTGATTTTTTATGTTCACTTCAACATTGCAGATATCAGAAGTCGTCAATAGTATGAAGGATCTGATTGATTATAGCCGTGAAACTGGTTCAGGTCCTATGGGTAAGCTTTTTTTGTACTAAGACTTTTATTGTATTGGAAGCTTGAAACTGAATCATACAACTCTAGCTTTATGTAATAACCTGGTGGGGTGCTTTTAACGACTTTGACAGTAGATATTAAATGACAAGAAGTAATATTTGGGAATTACAGTTGTTTTGACCGATCTTATCTCCAAGATTGGCTATGAAGGGCCTTCTGATTTCTGAATCATGATAACAACCATACCCCTCTCAGTTATGATTCCAAGTTGTTTTTTCGACCCCTGCATATGCAGGATTGTTATGTGTGACCAAAATTGTTATATTATTTCTACAGAGAGTTTGGCGAAGTTTCCTCGGAGAACAAATCATTCACCTGCATTTCAAGGACAACCTCCACAACCTGACAGTCAGCTACAACAGCAGCAGCAGCCACAACAGCAAACAGGTCAAAACTCAATCAATGATAGTTCTGTTGCGGGTGCTGCTACACAACTTGCTTCTGCGGCTGGTACGCCTAGTGTTAATAATCCTGCGAACTCAGCTACCACTACTGCATCTACCAGTACAATTGTTGGGCTTCTTCATCAAAATTCGATGAATTCTCGACAGCAAAATCCAATGTCCAGTATTAACAGCCCTTATGGTGGTAATAGCGTTCAAATGCCATCTCCAGGATCTTCGAACACCATGCCACAGTCTCAACCACCTCCGTCCCCTTTCCGTTCCTCGACACCCCCATCGTCTAACAATCAACAACTGGCTTCACATGGTCCATTATCAGGAGGTCATGTGAATTCTGCGAGTTCGCCAAATATTTCAATGCCACAACCTACTCTTTCTGGTGATGCAGATGCAAATGATTCACAGAGCTCTGTCCAAAAAATCATACACGACATGATGATGTCTTCTCAGCTTCCTGGGGGTGGTATGGCAGGCTTGGGGATGATGGGTGGTGATGTGAAACATGTTAATGGAATGTTGTCAACAAGCAGTAATGGCAGTGTTAGCGGGGGCAATATCCTCGTAGGAACTGGAGTAGCTAATGGCAACCCCGGTATGGGTGTTTCAGGGTTTGGGAGTATGGGCAACGGGCTTGGCCAATCTGCTATGGTAAATGGGATCCGAGCAGCGCTTGCTAATAACTCTCTTTCCATGAATGGGAGAGTAGCCATGGCAATGGCACGAGAACAGGGCATGAATTCACAACAGCAGGATATGAGCAACCAACTGCTCACCGGTGGTCTCGGTGCAGTTAATGGTTTCAATAACCTTCAATTTGATTGGAAAACATCTCCATGATAAGCTTTACATCATTCTGGCATTGGACTAACGGCTGTTTGTGCAGTGTAGAGGGAGTGAGTTCCGTTGGTTGGGGATTGGAAATTCGTATATTGAGGGGGAAAGAGAAACAGGGTTTATGAGTTTGCATCCCTCCCTCCATGTTGTGTACTAATCTCAAGGAAAGGAAATGGTAAAGCATAGGTTTTTTGTTGATTGAAACAATACGTGATTCCCAGCGTTTTGAAGATTTACTCTTTAATTGGAACAAGCCCTGGTTGCCTGTTGGACTAACAGTTTCGGGGGAAAACAGCAGGAGTGGCGCATGGCCATCGGAACGTGCTTGTATTGCCCGTCTCAACACATTTGAGGCGTCTGCCAAACTCCGGTGCGGTTGCTGGTTCTTCCACTTGACTCCCACACCCTGCTCTGCAGTTCTGCTTCAACTTTCCCCAATATGTGAGTGTATATAGTTTGGATTGCCTTGAAGCTTATTGTAGAATTTTCTTATACTTCTGCTCAGGATTTATTCACAATAGTTTGATTACTATAATCATCTTTCACTAGTTCTAATATCAGTTTTCTCAACTTCCATCCACAGCTTAAAATTGTAATGGAGAAACCAGAAAAGAATTAAAGAAATCATTAAAGAGCTCTCTGTTGTCTTAGTTTTGAGTCCATTCTCTTACGAAAAACAAGTAAACAAAAGAAAAATGACATATTCCCTTTTTAGTACTGAATACTGATGTTTCTGAATTCCCCCTTTCTCAAGGAATAAGGATGAGTCTGACACTTCACTCTTAAAAAAAATAATAATAATAATAAGGATGAGCCCGACACTGATACAAATTTAAAATAAGGGTGCGTTTTATTTGATTGTAAATTTATCATCGGAAAATGAAAGATAAATAAAATTTCACCCTTTAAATCATTCCTTTCTTTTTTTACATTTCCTATTTGATCTTTACTCATTTCTCATTTACATTACAAATGAGGGATAATATTATCACACCATTTTTGGAGGGATAATATTATCTCTCCTTGTTAGTATAAATGGTCAAGTAGAAAATGTGGGAAAAGAAAAGATAATATTATCACATCATTTTTTGAGGGATAATATTATCTCTCCTTGTTAGTATAAATGGTCAAGTAGAAAATGTGGGAAAAGAAATGAAGAATTTAAAGGGTGAAATTTTGTTTATTCTTCTTTTTCTCAAAATAAATTTGCAACCAAAGAGAACGTATCCTAAGGAAAAGTAATGGGGAAGATCATAAACACTATAGATATTTTAATGTATGCATTTTAAAATATACTTTAAAAAGTGTGTTTATTTTGTTGTTTTGGTCCATCCACAATAAGTGAATCAATGCAATATTTTTATTTTGATACACTTTTTGTATTTTCAACTTCATTCACATTCAATATTTCTTAGGAAAATCATCTCATAAATTATCTGTGGGTTGTTAGTGTCTAAATATATGATCTTTGAGCTCATTTTGACTTTTTCCACAAACTTTAAAAGTTGTCAATAAATATATGAATTTTGACTTATTTTATTTTTTTCACGAACTTTGAGAATTATCAAAAAATGCACAAACTTGGACTCATGTTTTCTCTCATGAAATATATTATCATAAAAAATTATTCAAATATTTTTTTTAAAATTAACAATACATACGACTTTACTTGAGATATATTTTAATGAAATACTCCGTTCATCCCATTGCAAATGTTTCACTTTTCATAATGATATGTCTCATTATAATTTTTTTTGCAAAATATTCTCTCTTTATACCTAATATTTAAACAATTTACACCAACCCATTTTATCTACTAATTACACATTTCTTAATCTCTGTGTCTTAAAGTAAGTAGGACATTTGTAACGGGACGGAAGGAGTATATTTTATTTTATTTTTTAAAAAATAATGTCACCCATGAATAATTGTAATCTATCATTAATTAAATTAGTTAAGCTAGCTAATTAGAAGATAACAAGAGATAATGAGTGTATTATTAGCTATCACCCCATTGCATAATTATAATTAGCATCTCCCAATCCATTAATGACGTGAATACCTATCAAGTGATTAAGAAACTTTCCAATGCCTAATTTCAAGTGAAGCGATATTTATTGTTAATTACTCCCTCCGTCCCATTATTTATGGCACACTTTCCTTTTTGGGCTGTCCCAACCTATATGGCACGTTTCTATTTTGGGAAATAATAAGGGCTCACTTAGGCCTTAATTTAATCACTAATTATCTGCCTAAAAAAAAATTCTCCTACCCCTAATTAAATCTCCTACTTCCTCTCTCTCTCTCTCTCTCTCACACCCCTACCAGCCGCCTCTCTTCCTTCAAAATTCTCGTCCACCACCGCCTCTCTTCCAGCTCTACCGCCCCTGCACCACCCACACCGGTGACTGCTCGACGCCGGCGAGGGCACGGCGGCAGAGCTGCCTCCCTTCTCTCTTCAAAATTATCGCCCACCATCGCCCGTCGAGCTGCCTCCTCCACCGCCCACCACCGCCCGTCGAGCTCCATTTTTTTTCTCTCTCTGGTGCTTCCACTGCGCCTCTTCGACCACCCCCACCTCCGAAGCCGCCATCCCCTCACGCCGCCTCTCTCTCTCCTCCACAGCCGCTCTGCCCCTCTCCCTCTCCTCCACCGCCGCTCCGCCGCCTCTCTCTCTCCTCCACAGCCGCTCCGCCGCCTCGCCCTCTCCTCCACCGCCGCTCCACCGCCCCTCTCTCTTCTCCACCGCTTTGCCCATTTCCCTCTCTTCAATAACTAGGTTTTGGGATTTTGAAATTTTTAAAATTGTTCGATCTGCTTGCTCTCTCTCTCTCACACGCACATGAAATTGTTCTACCTTTCGTACAGTTCGTGGCCATGGGAGGGCAAATTTTTGAAATTGTTCTAGCTTTTGTACAGTTCGTGGCCATGGGAGAACAATTCCTAGAGTTAAATTTTATTTTCAGTAGTTTTTTTTCTTGTTTTCTTTTGAACTTGGAGTTTTGAGATTTGATTTTTGAAATTTTGTGGATTTAGGGATTTTGAAATTTGGATCTTTTGGGGCAGTCACCGGCGCCGGATTTTGGGAAGATGCCATCGCCGGAAAAGGGAAGTCAGCTATGCTTCACAGTCGGTTGAATTTAGGCTGAGGAAATGGAGATGATTATTTAATTAACAATAACTCTAAACATCAAATTCCTTTAATTCTGCTCTTCTTAATCTCCGTGCCGAAAAGTTTTGTCCCATGAATAATGGGACGGAGGGAGTATAAAAGAATTATTTGAATCATTTTTTTATAACAATATATTTTGTGGAAAAAAATAAAATGGACCAAAAGTTCATGTATTTTTTTACAATTCTTAAAATTCGTAGGAAAAAATAAAATGAGTTAAAATTCGTGTATTTTTTTGACAATTTTTAAAGTTCGTGGAAAAAATTAAAATGTACCAAAAATTTATGTATTTAAGCGCCAATAACCCATTATTTATTAAAAATCGTGTCTTTTATAGCACACTATATTTTTGATGGATGGATGTAGACTTTGTAGTACATAATTATAATTAAACACCTCGCTTTGACAAAACTAACATATATATCTAAAATTCATTTTTCGGCTAGAGAAAGATTATGTTGTTCGTTGGATCGTGAAATTCTGATATAAATATAGGGATAAGTATCAAATAAGCCCCTATCATAGTGACCCTTATCACGTTTAGATCCCTATAGTCGAAGTTGGGCCAACTAAACCCTCAAAGTGCCTAATTTTTAACAATCGGGCCCTCCACCCTAATGGTTGTTTAACACCGTTAAGATTTTTTTTTTTAAATTTTGCCACAAGATCGCCCACTGCTTCTTCATATTCGTCGCCGGCCACTCGATTGCTCATCAGGCTCTCATCCAGAACGGCACTGTCTTCGCCGATCGCCCCGGCCCCTCGGTCACCAGCACCAACCTCAACGCGCCTCGAAAAACAATCAACGCCTCCTCTTACGGGCCGACGTGGCGCCTCCTCCGCCGCAACCTCACGCAGGAGATCCTCCACCCGTCCAGCGTCAGGGCCTACTCCGCATCGCGACGGTGGGTCTTATCTCTCCTCATGGACCGTATCCGCGACGCCGCTGATTCGGAGTCCTCCGTCAAGCTGATCGATCACTTCCAGTATGCCATCTTTTGTCTGCTCGTGCTGCTCTGTTTTGGGGACAAGCTGTAGGAGAATCAAAATAAGGAAATCGAAACGATCCAGCGCAAAATTCTCCTGAATATCCAAAGATTCACCGTTCTCAATTTCTGGCCTCGATTGGGGTGGATCATATTCCGCAAGCGGTGGAAGCAGCTGTTTGAACTCCACGACGAACAAGATAGGATCCTTATTCCTCTCATAAGAGCGCGAACTGAATCGAAGGGAACGAGGGAGACGAAGGAAGAATTGGTGGCGTACGTGGACACGTTGGCGGATCTGGTTCTGCCGGAGGAGAAGAGAAAGCTTGAGGGGGAGGAAATCGTGAGCTTATGCAGCGAGTTTTTGAGTGCGGGGACCGACACCACATCGACGGCGCTACAATGAATGATGGCGAACCTAGCAAAGCACTAAGAAATTCAGGAGAAATTGTACCAGGCGATAATCGGCGTGGTGAAGAGCGAGGAGGTGGTGGAGGAGGAGGATCTGCAGAAGCTTCCGACGAGTTTCCGACCACTTTGGTGAAATTTTAAAAAAAAATCTTAATGGTGTTAAACAGCCGTTAGAGCGGAGGGCCTGATTATTAAAAATTAAGCATTTTGAGGGTTTAGTTGGCCCAACTTTGACTATATGGATCTAAACATGATAATGACCACTATAATAGGGGCTTATTTGATACTTATCCCATAAATATATTGAAAATGAGCTAGCACTAAAATGATGTTTTGCAACGTATGATATAAAAATAAGGGTTAATCCTGTTTTGAGTATCCAATTTTCAATATTTTTTTAGAAATGTCTCAAAATTTTGTTTTTTATTCAAAATTTTCTATCATTTTTCAAGAACTGTATAACTATACAAAATTTGATAATAAAATGATGAGTTATCTTATCGAATTCTTAAGTGGAATTGTGTTATTTTATTGAGCGAGGTTGAAAAGAAAGTCTCAATCTAAGAGTCCAATGAGAGAAATTATTCCATATCTAGATTTTGTATAACGAGATATTTTTTAAAAAACGCTAAAAGTTGGGGACTTTTGAATAAAAAATAAAATTGTAATTTTTTTTTAAACATTGAAGGTTGGGAACTTGGGATACAAAACATAATTTACCTTAGAAATAAAAATAATAGTATCATGCAACCACGCAAGTTTTGCGATCCAAAATTGAATTTTGAAATATTTTTGTTAATTTTATGATAGCTCAAGTATTTAATTATATTCAGAATATTTTAATTAAAAAGTAAATAGTTCACATATTTGACAAATCCGGACCCGTGTTACGATTTGGCCCATAATTTTGTGGACTTCAAATCGAGACATCCTAAGATATTCCCATCGTTCTATTGTATCTGAGACTTTTTCTATTTAAGACGTTCCACTATAAATGAGACTCTTTTCTTTTTTGATAAAGATTTTTCTTTTTAAATACATTTTCACTTTTTCACTTATAACTAAAATATACTTTTTTAAATTTTTGTGTAAAAAAAAAGGTCTCAGGGAACGAGGATGGAGCATATAGTTTCAAACAATTTTTTTTTAGAAATGAGCTTCCATTCCATAAACGCTTCCAATACATGCTACTAGTAAGCATAAGAAGAAGAGGATTTGACTTCGTTTAGAGAGAGAATGAAAGGAGAAAGAAAAAGTTCAATACAATCAAATGGAATTTTGACGTCCGCAATAAAACCCCTCTAAAACTACCCCTCTCTCTCTCTCTCTTCATCTCTCTCTCTCTAAAAAAGTGAGCTCAAATAAACTGTCTGCCTCTCTCTCTAGTTTCGCTGAAAGATTTGGGGACGACTTTTTTTAGCGATAGCTGTCTCATACAAACACTGCGGAAACACACATGTTTTGTTGCGCTTGTGCGCTCTTGACTTTGGGGTTTCCTTGGAGTGGGGAAGTGGAATTCATTCATATTGACGCTCGAAAGAGCTAAAAGAGGAAAAAACATTGTATAAGTTTTTAACTTCAATTACGAGGATTTAACGGATTGCGAGTTGAAATCATTGCTTCTGTAAGTGTGTGCACTGCGTAGCTAGTGTAATTCGCATTATTGTCAGTAATCGAGTTTTTAAGCCTTGCGCGCGCGCTGTGTGTGTGAGTTCTTGCCCCCTCTCGTGCTGTGTGTCGTGTTTAGAGTTTTGAACCCTAGGTAATATCGCATCATTCTTGGCTTTAGATCGAGTGTTCTTCGTCTTTTCTTTGAAAATTAGGGTTGGATCGAGTTTTTGCTGTTTGTTCGTTTTTTGTACGCTAATTTTGGCTAATTGTTTTCTGTTGTTTAGGAAGTTCAGTTTAGTAATTTGTTTGTTGATGCATTTAATTTAGTTATCCTTTTTTCTAAAGTAAGAATAATATCGTCTAGTGGTCATTTTGGTCTCTAAAAGATTTGTTTAAAATGATTTGGCTTATACTTACATATGTTTACCTTGCTCTCTTTGCTTACATGTAGTAGAGGAATCTGATTCGACTGTTTATGTGCAGGGATTGGCCAGATAGCTGGTGAAACACTGCAACTTGGATAGAAGAGAATCCAAAAGTTAGGATGTTCACCAGTAAAGCTAGCTTCTCTGGTTTCAAAGGTTTTGATAATCGACGTGGATTTGGCACAACATATTTCGAGAACCTCATCTGCGAGGCCTATCCTTTTGCTGTTGCTCACATTAAACATCCCAGAGCTTCTAATGATTGGTTGTCTGTTTAAACTCTGGTCAAATTGTACCATTTTCCCACTAGGTTGTAGTCTTGTTTGCATTATGGTAGTGAAGTTTCTAGATTAATGTGATTTAGAGTGTGGGAGTAACTAAGGCTGTTGTAGGATAGACTGTGCTGGTTTCTGCAAATATGGTGCCGCAAGGGCCTCCCCCTCCGCATGGTGGAGCCCAGCCGGTTCCGCCTTCATTGTTAAGATCAAATTCCGGGTTGTTGGGTGGGCAAGGAGGTGGGATGCCCTCCCAGAATGCATTTCCTTCTTTAGTGTCGCCGCGCAATCAGTTCACAAACATGAATATGCTCGGGAATGGTCCCAACGTTTCGTCTCTGCTTCACCAGTCATTTGGAAATGGAGGCTCAAGTTCTGGTTTGTCTGGTCCAGGTAGCTTTCCACGGGCACTTGTTGATGGTGGTCCCCAGTCTGTTCCACTTTCTAGTAATGGAAATGGGATGGGATTCAACACTCCTGCTTCTTATATCTCTACTTCTATTGCAGCCAATCCAAACTCATCTGGTCACGGACAAGGACAGCAACAATTCTCAAACCCTTCCAGCAACCAGATGTTGTCTGAACAGCAACAAGCTCAACAGCTTGATCCACAAAGTTTTCAACATAATCAGCAGCAGTTACAACAGTTTTCTGTTCCCAATTCGCAGCAACAACAACAACAACAGCAGCAGCAGCAGCAACAACAACAGCAGCATCAGCATCAGCATCAACAATTTCAGGCAATGCGTGCAGGTTTAGGAGGTGCGGGACATGTTAAGCTAGAGCCACAAACCACCAATGAGCAAGCCTCACAGCAACTGCAAGCTTTGAGGACTTTGAGTTCGGTAAAGATGGAACCTCAACAACTCCAAAGTATGAGAAGCTTGGGCCCTGTCAAGCTGGAACCCCAGCAATCAGACCCTTCTTTATTTTTGCACCATCAACAGCAACAGCAGCAGCAACAGCAACAGCTCCTTCTGTCCCGGCAGTCCTCTCAGGCTGCTGCAGCCGCACAGATTTTGCATCAACAGAGGCTTATGCAAATTCAACAGCAGCAGCAGCTCTTAAAAGCTATGCCTCAACAAAGATCGCCATTACAACAACAGTTCCAACCGCAGAATTTGCCTGTTAGGTCTCCCGTAAAACCTGTCTATGAGCCTGGAATGTGTGCTCGGAGGCTGACACATTACATGTATCAGCAACAACACAGACCTGAAGTAAGATGTTTCCATTGATTTGATTGCTTAAATATAAGTAAAGTCTCCTTTTCAATGCCTAAAGTGAGTTGTCATTTGATGATTTTGTATTATTGTTTTGTAGGACAACAACATTGAGTTTTGGAGGAAATTTGTAGCTGAATATTTTGCACCCAATGCCAAGAAAAAGTGGTGTGTTTCGATGTATGGAAGCGGTCGCCAAACTACTGGAGTTTTCCCTCAGGTGTGTCGGGCTTAAGCCATTATTAGTTCTTTAATTATTGTCACCAGGTTTAATATATAACTAAACCTTTTCTTTACTCAAACGTCAGCTACTCTCTTTGACCGTGGCTTCTAGATCCATTTGTTCACCTATTATAGTTTTGAAGTTAATACGATCCTCATTGTCTATATACAGGATGTCTGGCACTGTGAGATTTGCAACCGCAAGCCTGGGCGTGGATTTGGTGCGTATATCTCTCGGTTCTGCTACATTATTTGTTGGATTGTTTCCTCTCTGCGATAAATTGGTCTGCCCAGTTATTGATTCTCTGCGGTTCTGTTTGGAAGAATGTGCCTAAGAGTGTCATTCTCCAGAACTTTAAAGGGCATTACTATTGAAATGTGAAATAGATAGGAAAGATTTAGTATAACATCTAACTACTAAATTTTGTTTTTCTACTACCAGAGGCAACTGTCGAGGTTTTGCCCAGACTATTTAAAATAAAATATGAAAGCGGAACTATAGAAGAATTGCTCTATGTCGATATGCCCCGAGAGTATCAAAATCCTGCTGGGCAAATTGTTCTGGACTACGCAAAAGCTATACAAGAGAGTGTCTTTGAGCAACTTCGTGTTGTTCGTGATGGTCAGCTGCGAATTGTATTCTCTCCTGATCTCAAGGTTAGATGAAAGCTTTCGATCATACTTTTCGTTGTTTAAATTTGTACTTATGTAATCACATTCTTTTCTGTTAATAATTTTGTCAGATATGCTCCTGGGAATTTTGTGCTCGGCGTCATGAAGAGCTTATCCCAAGAAGGTTGCTGATTCCTCAGGTTGACCAGTTGCTTTCACATATATAAAGTTTTTTCCGCATACAATTTACATATTTTGGTTTGTAAAATGTGCCATATCTAACATCACTATTTGAACTGCAGGTTAGCCAGCTTGGCACTGCTGCCCAGAAGTACCAGGCTGCTACCCAAAATACGTCTCCCAGTACCTCTGTTTCCGAGCTACAGAACAATTGCAACATGTGAGTTTGTGTTACATACCTTCTGAGGATCTTTTAAATGCAAATTTCTTCATCTATTTATTTGGCAAGTAGTATTTAATATCTATTTATGAAGGTACTTTGTTTATTAAGTTAGTCATGTCGTATACATAATGTTGTATTGTAGTCATTAACCTTAGCTCAGTTCATTTGGCATCAAATTAGTGAAGCTTAATCTGTTAGGTACGGTAGCTGGTTTCGTTATTCAGGCCGTCTGTTTTTATTTTAGTTACCTTGCTACTGTTTTCCAGAATTGTTCCAGATCTTAAATGCTAAAGCTTATTCTCATTTGAATTTCTTTCTCTTGCTAACTCCCACTGGTTTGACAAAGCCTTGGGAAGTTGGGATGAAGAAATATGTGCTAATTTGTAGTGACCTGACCTTAGAGCCAGGATTTCTTGCTGACATGGTATGGTAGAGAAGAAATATGACCTCTTGGTTCAATAATATTCACATAGTAACTATAAGTTTTTGCATTTGTTTTAGTCATGGAAAAAATGACACTATAAAAAATGCTCAATTTAGCTATGAAATTAACTATGGATTTCAATTTGTAGTTATTTTACGACATAATCACAATGGAATCACGATGAATTTAGTTTGCCAAATTAACAACAGATGTCTGTTGCAACACTTTCACAACGGATATAATCTGTCGTTAAAGATTGAATGTGAATGAAATTAAAAATATAAGAATATGTGTATCAAATATAAAAAGGTATATATATCCTGGGTTTTAAAAAGCCCGAGGCGCACAAGGCGCAAACATTCCCCGGAGCCTAGGCGCAGGGCTTTAAGCTCAGGCGCGGGCTTTTCGTAGGCGAGGCGCACTAAAGCCTAAAAAATTCTAATATATTTACCTACAATATATTTTATACCAAAAACACAAATATTTAACACCACAAATACTTAAACACATAAATACTTAATTTAAAAACACATAAAAATTCAAGACACACAAATACTTAAGTTTTAAACTACACAAGTCTAAAAGTACGATCAAATATCGAATAACTAATCAATAATCATCATCATTAAGTGCATCATCCCCATCTCCTTCATCATCTTTGTCTTCACCAATGTCCTCTTCCATCTCCTCCGCACCCTCATCCCATCCTCATCTTCATCCTCATCTAAGAGTCTTCTCGTCCTCGAACCCGAAGCAACTACACCCTTTCCTTTATCAACTCTAGATGCATGTCTAGTGCTATAAATAGGGTCATTAGCTCCCGAAGCCTTGCTAACGGCACTCCATGTCAAATTATCATCCTCAAACACAAGATCACTATCTTCATTAGAAGAGTCCCCATCCATATGTCCAAGCAACCATTCATTGCTATCATCAATCTCTTCTAATAAAATAGGATCTATCGTGTCTTTCCTCTTGTATCGCCTTTCCAAACTGCGATTGTACTTCACATAAACCAAGTGATTGAGCCGATCTTGTGCCAATCGGTTTCTCTTCTTGGTATGAAGCTATAAAAATATAAAAGACAATAAGTTAAAATTATAGTTTATGTATTCTAGACTCTAGTGAAAGTAAAATAAAATAATGACTTACATGTTCAAAGACACCCCAATTTCTCTCGCACCCGGTAGCACTACAAGTGAGGCTAAGAACTTTTATCGCAAATGATTTGAGGTTGGGACTTGAAGATCCATAACAAGACCACCAATCCGCTATAGACATTTAAAAAATGAATTGTTGTTAGAATATGAAATGTTAATTATTTGAACACTTAATTAGAAATTTCAAATATTAAATCTTACCCGGTGATTTCATCTTTCTATGTCTAATCGCCATTGCATTGCCAAATAGACCCGTTGCATTTTTGTAGGCATCTAGCTCAGCCATGATCTTGTCTTGTGTTGAATTATCTCGAACTAGCCTTTGAATGCTTTCATACAAGCCATGCTCAATTTCTTGACAACTCACTCCCTCCGGATTATCATAATAGATTTCCGGATTTAGAAAGTATCCGGCCGCATGTAAAGGGCGATGAAGTTGGCAATCCCATCTTTTATCAATTATCCCAAAAGCTTCTTTGTAATGCTCCTCCTTGTGACCAAAACTCTTAGCAATAGCCTCCTTTGCTCTATCCATAGCTTCATAAATGTATCCCATAGCCGGTTTTTTATCCCCATCAACCATTCGAAGTACTTTCACAAGAGGACCTACCAACTTAAGAGCATACAACACATTCCTCCAAAATGTGTCTTGCAAAATAAAAGATGTCAGCTTCTTCCCCCCCGCATCCTTTTGCCACTTTGAAGCAATCCACTCTTCCGAAATGATCATCTTCCTCAAATTATTTTTTTGCTTGTGATATTGTGCAAGAGTGATGAAGGAAGTTGCAAACCTTGTGACCGCCGGTCGATGCAAATTCCTTTGATTGGTGAATCTCCTCATCATGTTCACAACGCCGACATGGTTATATATATAACCATTCATGAAGATCGCCTTCTTAAGGGCATTCTTGATCTTTGGAAGCTTTCCAATATCCTCCAACATCAAGTCCACACAATGTGCGGCACATGGAGTCCAATAAAGATGTGGTCTTTTGGCCATAAGCAATTTCCCTATAAAAAAAGGATTAAGCTTTAATCATTAAGTAAAAACAACTTGGAAGTTGGAACTAAAAATTATAAAATTAAAGATGAATAGATGATTTAAACTTCTTACCCGCCTTAACATAGTTAGATGCATTGTCCGTCACCACTTGCACAACATTCATCTCTCCAACTTCCTCGACAATAGAATCAAGCATCACAAACAAAGTGGTTGAATCTTTCACAACTTCGGAAACTTCCACCGATTTGATGAACACGGACCCTTTTGGAGAGTTGACAAGAAAGTTCACAATATCCTTTTGCACCACCGAATCACGCCATCCATCGGATAAAATAGAACATCCCTTTATGGCCCATTCTTTCTTGAACTCCATCACTTTGGTGTTCGTGGCTTCCACTTCCTTTTGAAGAAAAGGAACTCTTAGCTCATACATGCTCGGTGGAACCAACCCCGGACCATATTGTCCAATAGCTTCAACCATTCCTTTGAAGCTATCACTAGTAGCCGGATGGAAGGGAATTGCATTGTCATAAAAGAACCTTGCAATAGCTTCACAAGCTTTATCCCTACATACTTTGTCACTAGGACCAAAAATTCCCTTTCTTTCTTTCCTACCCTTCAATACTTCTTGAGATTGAGAACTAGGTTGCTTAGATGCAAATAAAACATCTAAGGGACCTTTCATTCTTTTTGAAGCCGGTGGCACTTTACTCGTGATGGTGCGTGACGAGCTACCTTCAATTTCCACCTCTTCCTCTTCTTCATCATAATCACCAACATCTTGAGACGGATTTCTAGCAAATTGATTAAGCACTTTACTAGTTGCTTTCTTAATCATATAAGCATTCACTTCCGTCCTTACATGCTCGGGAGCCTTAAGACATTTCTTTGTATTCCTAAAACCTCCCACCAAATGTTGCTTCATTCGATAGGATCCTCCATTTGTGACTTTCCCACAAAAATGACACGTCCATGCAATTTTATTCGAAGGATTGGGAGTCCCATATTTTTTAGTAGGATCATCATGATCATCCTCCGTTGATGATACACGTGACTTATCCGAAGCCATTGAAAGTTAAAACTGAAATTAAAAAAATGAAATTTGTTAAACTATAATATCAAAACTGAAATTATAAAACTAAAATTAAAAAGAACTTAAAAATTTGAATTAAAAACTGAATAGAACTTAAAAAATAAATTAGATAGACACTAAATCGAATAGAAATAAAAAACTGAATTAAAAAAATTACTTAAAGACTGAACTGAAGTATAAAAGAAATTTAGAAAAAGTTAAAAACTGAAAATATAAAAACTAAAAAGGAAAAACTGAATTAAATATAGTTAAAACCTAAAAACTGAATTAAAAACTAAAAAGGATTTGAAATTTGAAATAAACTACAAAAAAGGAATGGAAGTACTTACCTGACTGGAGCAGACTGCCGGCGGCGGCGGCGGCGGATGGCGGGCGGCGGCGGCGCAGCGGCGTGCGGTGGGCAGGGGTCGAGCGGCGCAGAGGAGTGGAGTGAGGGAGATGCGTGTTTTGTTTTTAAGTTATAACTCTAAACCTAAATTTGAAATAAATACTCCTAACCCTAAATGCACAAGAGGCGCAGGCTTTTGGGCTTTTGCGCCTAGGCGCGCTTTCGGCGCCTACATGCGCCTTGGCCGCGCCTCTCGTAGGTTTGTGCGCCTGGCACTTGAAAAAGCCCAAACCGTGCGCCCATACTAAAGCCCGCGCCTAGGCGCGCTTTTTTAAACCCAGTATATATCAACATAAAAATACCTCACTTCGTATATTTATAGATAATTTTTTTTGAATTAGTGTATTTATAGATAATTAATCCTAAAATTATTAGAAATACTATATATAGCAATATATATTTTATATCAGCTAGCAACAAGCACTCGCGGAACCAACTTAGTGCAAGGCTGGGGTGCAGTTGCAGCCCCAAAACAATTAAAATAATAATATTAATAATAATATAAAATCATTTTATATTGATGATTTGTACCTCCGATTCAAACTTATACCCCACTTAACCTAGAAAATATCTATCACAAAATATTTAATCCCAACTAAAAAAAATCATTACAAACTAAATAAAAAAGTTAAACAGACAACATCAATTAGTTTCAATGAGAGAAAAAAAAAAGCGCACAGAAATTTTATTTTGTTATCGTGCTAGCGTCTTCTTCCGTTCTTTCGTTGGCTCCTCCGATTATCGTCGCAAACAGTGCAAAATTTTCAGCTATTCCAACTTTCGAAGTCTGCCTATTGTCACAGCTTCAAATATAAAATCCTGGCTCTGAGGTCAGGTCACTGAACAAGAAACCTTTGCCTAGCATGAGTGTAGTGATTTGTCAAAAACTACAAGGGTTACTGAGATCATCAACAAGAAACCTTTGCCTAGCATGGTAGAGAAGAAATATGTGCTAAAACTCATCAATTAACCATTAGTCTAAGATTGCAATTAATCACAAATAACCAATACAAGGGTTACTATCTTTTATGTTGACATCCTTTCCTGAAAAGTCTGATGCTAATTTGAAGATAAATTTCTTATTTGTCTATCAAATTTTGTTTCAACAATTTTGTCTGCATCAAAGAAATTATGACTAGTTGCCAAGAGAAACTCATTCATGAGAAAGACATTATACTATTTATGTTAACCTTAAATTACTGCTATTTTAGTGCTTGGGGATTTGCTTCCTCCATATGGTATATAAATGTGTTTCCAATTATCAACCTGCAATTTTGCCTTTCAGGTTTGTTGCGTCTGCACGTCAGCTGGCCAAAGCTCTGGAAGTTCCATTAGTAAATGATTTGGGATATACGAAGAGATATGTGCGATGCCTGCAGGTAATATGCATTTCTTCAACTAGTCTTTTCCAGTTTCATTGTTAAAAACCATGTTGAGTTTGGCTCTGATTCCTTGGTACAATTGCAAGAATGCTAGAGGCGATCTGTACTCTATATGTGTTAGTTGTTACTTGTTAGGAGCAAACTAAAGATTCTGCCATGATCGAAAACTATAACTAGTATGAGCTGTGTCCTTACTTGGTGGCTGTAACGTTCTAACTGCTATTCTTTTCAACTAACTTCAAAGTTTTTATACTATAGACATGTTCCCTTGCTAAGGCCATGATAGTTGCCTTTACTCTTAGTAGGTATGATAGTTACCCTAATTATTTTAGAAGTGGGGATTGTTATTAGGTTGTAGTTTTTTTCATCAAGAGGGAGAGACAATGTCCTTTGCATTTCTTTATTCTGCACTTGGTCATCTGAAAATCACAATGAGTGACTAAAATGTGCATTACCTTGGATTTTATAACTCTTTTCCCATAGATGGTGATTAGCACATAGATGATTATATCTAGCCTTCTCTTGTATGTTGTAAAAAAACGACCTCTGACCCAGCTTCATTAATGATGTATGGTAGTTGCTAAAGGTATTAGTCAGTTGCATGTCTTATGCTGTACTAAGAGGTAGAAGTTCAGTTGAGGTCGTTCCTGAAATTCCATGTTTCCTTGAGGCTTGCTATTTGCTAAAGTTACAGCTCTATACTTGAAATACTTCCCATTGTTGATTTTTTATGTTCACTTCAACATTGCAGATATCAGAAGTCGTCAATAGTATGAAGGATCTGATTGATTATAGCCGTGAAACTGGTTCAGGTCCTATGGGTAAGCTTTTTTTGTACTAAAACTTTTATTGTATTGGAAGCTTGAAACTGAATCATACAACTCTAGCTTTATGTAATAACCTGGTGGGGTGCTTTTAACGACTTTGACAGTAGATGACAAGAAGTAATATTTGGGAATTACAGTTGTTTTGACTGATCTTATCTCCAAGATTGGCTATGAAGGGCCTTCTGATTTCTGAATCATGATAACAACCATACCCCTCTCAGTTATGATTCCAAGTTGTTTTTTCGACCCCTGCATATGCAGGATTGTTATGTGTGACCAAAATTATTATATTATTTCTACAGAGAGTTTGGCGAAGTTTCCTCGGAGAACAAATCATTCACCTGCATTTCAAGGACAACCTCCACAACCTAACAGTCAGCTACAACAGCAGCAGCAGCCACAACAGCAAACAGGTCAAAACTCAATCAATGATAGTTCTGTTGCGGGTGCTGCTACACAACTTGCTTCTGCGGCTGGTACGCCTAGTGTTAATAATCCTGCGAACTCAGCTACCACTACTGCATCTACCAGTACAATTGTTGGGCTTCTTCATCAAAATTCGATGAATTCTCGACAGCAAAATCCAATGTCCAGTATTAACAGCCCTTATGGTGGTAATAGCGTTCAAATGCCATCTCCAGGATCTTCGAACACCATGCCACAGTCTCAACCACCTCCGTCCCCTTTCCGTTCCTCGACACCCCCATCGTCTAACAATCAACAACTGGCTTCACATGGTCCATTATCAGGAGGTCATGTGAATTCTGCGAGTTCGCCAAATATTTCAATGCCACAACCTACTCTTTCTGGTGATGCAGATGCAAATGATTCACAGAGCTCTGTCCAAAAAATCATACACGACATGATGATGTCTTCTCAGCTTCCTGGGGGTGGTATGGCAGGCTTGGGGATGATGGGTGGTGATGTGAAACATGTTAATGGAATGTTGTCAACAAGCAGTAATGGCAGTGTTAGCGGGGGCAATATCCTCGTAGGAACTGGAGTAGCTAATGGCAACCCCGGTATGGGTGTTTCAGGGTTTGGGAGTATGGGCAACGGGCTTGGCCAATCTGCCATGGTAAATGGGATCCGAGCAGCGCTTGCTAATAACTCTCTTTCCATGAATGGGAGAGTAGCCATGGCAATGGCACGAGAACAGGGCATGAATTCACAACAGCAGGATATGAGCAACCAACTGCTCACCGGTGGTCTCGGTGCAGTTAATGGTTTCAATAACCTTCAATTTGATTGGAAAACATCTCCATGATAAGCTTTACATCATTCTGGCATTGGACTAACGGCTGTTTGTGCAGTGTAGAGGGAGTGAGTTCCGTTGGTTGGGGATTGGAAATTCGTATATTGAGGGGGAAAGAGAAACAGGGTTTATGAGTTTGCATCCCTCCCTCCATGTTGTGTACTAATCTCAAGGAAAGGAAATGGTAAAGCATAGGTTTTTTGTTGATTGAAACAATACGTGATTCCCAGCGTTTTGAAGATTTACTCTTTAATTGGAACAAGCCCTGGTTGCCTGTTGGACTAACAGTTTCGGGGGAAAACAGCAGGAGTGGCGCATGGCCATCGGAACGTGCTTGTATTGCCCGTCTCAACACATTTGAGGCGTCTGCCAAACTCCGGTGCGGTTGCTGGTTCTTCCACTTGACTCCCACACCCTGCTCTGCAGTTCTGCTTCAACTTTCCCCAATATGTGAGTGTATATAGTTTGGATTGCCTTGAAGCTTATTGTAGAATTTTCTTATACTTCTGCTCAGGATTTATTCACAATAGTTTGATCACTATAATCATCCTTCACTAGTTCTAATTTCAGTTTTCTCAACTTCCAACCCACAGTTTAAAATTGTAATGGAGAAAAAAAGAAAAGAATTGAAGAAATCTATATTATATACTCCCTTCGTCTCATTATTGTTGGCATATCTCTTTTGGGCATGGGTATTTAGGATAATAATATTGTTGTGTAAAAGTTTGTAAAGGTGTGTGGAATCATATTGTTTATAGTGTAAAATTATTATCAAAAATAAAACTTGACCAATATTAATGAGACAAAGGGAGTATAAAGCAGGAGTTTAACAGTAAGTTTTTATCGGGGAGTATAAAGTAAGTTTTTATCGCCTTTTTTCGGAGTTTAATTATTTTAACTATAACTATCTTTTATTTGTCGCAATTTATATAGCAAAATCATTACATTTCTCTACCCACATTTTGGATATTCCTACATGTCAAAATGACCCCTATATTATCCCTTTTCAATTTTTTTTTTTCTTTCTAGTGATCTAGTTTGATCAATGATAAAATACTTAATATATATATATATATATATATATATATATATATATATATCAAATTAAATATAAGAGATAGAAGATAAAATTATTCATAAATATTTTAATCCTCAAATTTTACATTTGCTAATGTACTAAATAAAGGCAAGACGATAATATCGATAAATGGAAATAAAAAAAGTTATATTGTAGCTTAATCAGGTTGTCAATTTTCTATGAAATCAAGACAATATTCAAAGTAATTATAACCAATGCATGCATCAAAAAATAATTATTATATATACACACATTAATTGATATTCTTATACACGAAAAATATAATTTATATTTAATTTTTGTGACTTTGTAACAAGCAAGTCAAATGCTGTCATGCGGGCATCGTCACTCAAATCAGGAATTTCTTTGATAGCATCCCAAGTTGTATTACTTTTTTCTTGTTCTCTTCTTTCCAGCATAGTATCTCGTTTCACGAAGAGGCTTTCAACTCGATCCATTGTGCTAGTGATTTTTTTAATTTCTACCATGAGCTCCTGATGCGAACTATTTTCAGTGTGGCCTGAATTTGTCTCAAACTGGCATTTGCTTCTTTTGGCGGGAGCTCTTCTCTTAGTGGACTCCACAGGCACTTCAGTGGACTCCAAAGGTGATTTGGAGCCGGATAACGGTGGATCATCTTGACCCAGTGCTACAAACGCATCATTATCAACATCGTAATTCAACTCCTCTATGAGCGGACCTCTACTTTCATCAACTCCTATTGTCCTAGCATCAGTAGCACTGCCCACTCCAATCGCGCTTCTTCCTACAGCCACACCGTTTCCAACAGCAAGCCCCAAGTCTTCAAAATCCGAAAAACTCCCAGCGCGTAAGTATGCATCTTTTGGGTGAGCCTAAAATAATAAATAAGAAAATTATTAATTAACTGTATTATTTAAATAACATTGTGTTTAAAAAATACTCCCTCCGTCCACGAAAGAACTTCCTACTTTTTCCTATTTTGGGACAATACCCCACCACTTAAAAAATACTCCCCTTTTAAGACAATTCCCACCACTCAAATAACATTAATTAAAACAACACAATAAATTATTAATACTTTTTCACAATTCCCAATACACTTTACAACTTTTTCTCCACTCTCAATACACTATACAACATTTTTATTAAAACCCGTGCCACTCCCTCCTAGGAAGTTCTTTCATGGACGGAGGGAGTAATTGATAACAAATTTACCTCTATATACGCATCTCATACTTCATCTGGGGCCGTGAATTTTTTGGTGTTGTTGTCATAGTCAAAACCAGAGTTAAACTTCAAGAGTGTTGAATAAGCATTCCAACGGCTCTTAAATCATTTGATACAACTTTGGTAGTGATTATAATTTTTATTGCACCTAAGTCTTTCATTCAGAACAGGCAATATCCTTTCCTCTACTGTGGCTTTGCTAAATAAACCACTATTATCGCGCCATCCCCAATGTGCAGACTCAACCAGAATATCTAACAATGCATCACTTTGTTCCTTTGTCCATGCTTCATACACTGCCCTTTTTTGGAATCTTGTGGTTGAGAGTCTCCCATAATAATATTACTAGACACCGAAAATAAATACAGATACAGTACTATATCAATGAATAAAAATAAAAAATAAAAAATATCAACAAAAAACTAAAATCAACTCACATGCAATATAAACACAGCATACAGTTGCTAACAACTTATAAAGGTACAACATTCATGCTATAGAAAAATTGCATAATTAAAATAACATGAAGATATAAAATTTATGAAAAAAATACCTGGCTAAAAGCTAATATAGAACCCTAAACTTGTCTTCTTTTTTGAAGGGGGGTAGGCGTCTGTGGAATGTGGAATGAGAGGGGAAAAAAATCGAAGAGGGTATTTAAAAAGCGTTGCTGGGCTGGGCTGGCTGGGCCCAGCGACCGCTGCAACCCAGCGGCCGCTGGGAACCCAGCGCTCGCTCAAATCCAGCGTATGCTGGACTCTCTCAACGGTGGCTGAGTTCCAGCGCTCGCTGGCTTCTTAGCCACGGGCGCTGGAACTCAGCGCTCGCTTAAAACTTCATGGATTTCAATTCTCGTGGTTCTTGGCCGGATTTCGTCGTGTGTATTTCTTGGATGAAATCCATGAAAGTCATTCCGGATTTTAAGTCAATGGAATAACGAATACACCTAGATTTGTATGGATTTTAAAAAGTCTGAAACGAATACACCCAGATTTATATGGACTTTTAAAAGTCTTGAACGAATACACCCAGATTTCTGCAGACTTTTAAAAGTCTGGAACGAATACACCCAGACTTTTAAAATCCATAGAAATCCATTAAATTCCAGAACGAATACACCCCCCGTAATAGAGTAATTATTTTATTGTTAATTACATATAAAATAGACTATATAATTGTGAAGTCTGTAATATATATATATATATATATATATATATATATATATAATTGATTTATATAAAATAATCTCAAATCGTGTTATTGTTATCATAATTCTACTATTTTATTTGTAATTTAATATTGTTATAAGTCACTCATTAAATTTAATATAATATTCATTGAGTTGATAAAATCATTATCATACACTACTTCAAATAAAATACTAATATATAAATTAATAGAAATTATTTCTTTGTTATTAATTGATCTAAATAATAAATGATGATATATTGTTGTATATAGTATAAAATATATCATGACACATGCATTGCACGAAAGAACATAAAAATAATGTCATTTAATTTCGATGATCTTTGCATCGCACAAGCAGGCAGAGACGGATCTATGTGTTCTAGCGTGGGGGCACGTGCCCCCACAATTTTTTTAAGTAATTATATACATATTTATATATTTATAATTTAAATATATAACAAAAAAGTAACTTTTTAAACTCTCAATTCGCAATACATTGGTTCCACTTACCCATTTCTATTTGTTTATGCAAAAAAACTTTACTTCACCTTTTGAATTATTATATCTTGTTTATCTATAAATTGTACTTTTATTTTAACTAGTACACCCATCCGTGCATTGCACGGCGAGTATTATTCTTAAATAACATTTTAAATAAATAAATATAAAAATAAGACATTGTATCCATACAAATAAAATTAAGTTATAACTAAATGCAAAAAAAAAAAAATCACACATAATGTCATACATTTTTAAAACCTTCCCTATATACAACATTTATAGTAGTAATAGTATCATCATTTCTACCATCCTCATAAAGCAATATTTTAAGTCCTACTCGACTACGTACTCTTGACATTGCAACATACAATTGGCCATGTGTAAAAACTGGTCTTGGCAAGAATAAACCAACATGAGAAAACGATTGATCTTAACATTTTTTTGATCGTCATTGCATAAGAGACAATCAAGGGAAATTGTCGTTGTTCAAATTTAAATGGCAATCTTCGATCAGCAAGAGTCAATGACATTCATTTTTTTTTATTCAAGAGTATTTATTTTATCCACCCTCAGCCCATCAAGTTGTTGTTCCCTTTTAAATTTACGATATATTTTTTAAAATATTTACAATTTAACGTTAAAAACATTTTTACATGTTTCTTTGAAATTATTGGCCCATCAGTTAATGATAGAAAATTTATGATCAATTAATAAAAGGATAAAACAAAATCTATATATTGAATATAAATTGAATATAACTGATGGGCCAATAAAATTGAATATAGATTTATAATCAGTTAAATTTAGCATCCCAAACAAAATCTATATATTGATTATAAGAATAAAAGGAATTTTGTTTGGGATGCTAAAAATTTAAAGTGTGAAATTGGATTAAATTATAAAATTTAAATTATGGACTATTGATTATTTTTTTTAATTTTGAAAATTAAACCTTATGACTAAATATTAATGCACATGAAAAATACTCCATATTTCTATTTAAATATAGTTGCACACATTTGTTATCTAATATATAATAAGCAATAAACAATAATATAAAACAATCGAGCTTGTCTAAAATAATAACAACAACAACTACTACTACTACAATAATAATAATAATAATAATAATAATAATAATAATAATAATAATAATAATAATAATAATAATAATTATTATTATTATTATTATTATTATTATTATTATTATTATTATTGTTATTATTATACAAAAATATTCATCTACAATTAATATGCAATATATTGTTCCCTCAAAAACTAAATTTGGGCTTAAATAAATGACACCTTATATTTTATATTAATATCATAAACAATTTATATTTTATATATTAGTTTTCGTTGTAATTAATAATTTTATTTTGGTAAAGTACCAAGTCACCAACATGTGGCATGGAATCATATTATTTGGCTCTAGAATCATGACACGTTATTGTTGTTATTATTTTAGACTATTCCCTGATACTAAAATTTGACTTACAATAGTAATTAGAATATCAGTTATTCTAAACGTCTTATTACTTCCGCTATCTCTCTCTCTCTCTCAAAAATATCAGAACTTTATTTTCTTATCTTTGAGAGCTTGTTTCTTTTGTAGTGCATCGAACACAAAAATGTGTATTCACAAAATATTGTTTTAGCTTCATTTGAGAACTTGTTCACAAAAGTAATATTTGAGAGCTTCGTTTTTAGTTCGATGCATTAAAACGAAATAATACTTATATATCTTTTTATTTTAGCTTTTTTTTTCAGATTCGTATTTTTATTTTGTTTAAGTCATCACTTTCGTTGATCTATAATATCTACATAAAGTTGGTAGATTTTTAGGTAGTATATCTATGAATATATCTACATAAAATTGTTAGATAATGAGAGTATTTATTTGAAATCTGTGCAAATACAATATAGAATGAGTAGTTGAGATTTGGGTCATATTTATAAATGTTTCATATTTTTTATTTAATAATTTTTATTACTAAATCGTGCTATGGAACTGATGCAATCGTGGAGGATGACAGTTAATATTTTACATCATTGATTTTTAATTAAATCATTTAATTTAATTGATGAAGTTAATTGCAGATATTATCTTTATTTGTATAAATTTTAAAAGTTTTGTGGTTTAGTTGCAATTATGAAATCGTGGCTTAATAAAGTAGTAAATGACAAAATACAATGAATTTAAATCCCACAAAAATCGGTTCCGAAAAAGGTGATAGAAGTTTTCAAAAATCAACAAAATCTCAGTTAATCGGTTCCGAAAAAAGTGATAGAAATTTTCAAAAATCAGCAAAATCTCAGTTTTAAAAATTGGCGGCAGCAGTGGCGGGAGAATATAGCCGTTGAACTGCTCTTTTATATTATATATAGATTTTTAACTATAATGTACATTTATTCCACTTTTTTGTATTAACATTATCCCTACAAATTATACACTTATTTTACAATTCTATTTACAATGAGACTTTTTTCGTGAACAAATTAAATGGAATAATTTTTTTAACGTATTTTATATTTATAGTTATTTTGTGCCCCCATAATAAAAAAATTCTGAATCTGTCCATGCAAGCGAGCATACTAGTTACTCATTAAAGAGCTCTCTATTCTTTGTCGTCTTAAGTTCGAGTCCACTTTCTCCTACCAAAATAAAAAGAAAAGAAAAGAAAAATGACATGACCTTTTGAATACAGAATACTGATTTTTCTGAATACCTCGCGTAATTTTCAAAAAAATAAAAAGTCCATTCATTCTTTAACAAGATCCTTACAAGACAAGACAGAAATGCGGATATAAAAACCCGATAGTTACATAGTTAGTTAGTCATTACATTACATAACCCAAACTAAAATAACCAACTAACCAACAAACTAACTAACAACCATTTATCTTCTTTTTCCCTCGCATCATGTGATATCAGCTATCGCCAAGCTGAGCTGACTATCAATGTCTTCTCCTCCCATCCAAAATGCAGAGCCCCTTTCTCCTCTTTCACCTTGTACCTCTCCGAGTACTGCTGTATGAGCTTCTCGATCTCGCTCCGAACGTTCCAGCTGATGCCGCACGCGGTGAACCCAGCCATGGTCATCCTCGACCTCCATTTCCCGGCCACCTCGTACCGCTCGATCCTCTCCTCCCCCTCGCATGCCACGACGTTGATGATGTCTCGGGCGAGGCAGTGCTTCTCGACGTTCATCCGGTCCTGGCTCTCCCTAGCCAGGGTCGCATCGAGGGATTCGAACACGGCGGAGTAGTAGTTGTAGGCTTCTGCGAACCTCTGCGGGAAAGGGGAGGTGTTCGTGTTCATGTCCTGCTCGACAACGGTCACGAGTTTTGGTTTCAAGCCCTTGATCATCCGGAGGAGCTGGTCGCGGAGGTTCACGGTCGACACACTCTCGTCGGGTAGGTGGTGGAGCTGGAAGGCGAAGTTCACGACGAGCGCCTCCCCGGGCCGGCAGTCGAGCACAGACGGTGAGACTAGAGCGGTTTCGGCTGGGACAGCTTTGAACTCGAAGGAGAGGTGCAGCTGTTTAGCAAGTAGCTCCAGCCTCTGCCCTATGATCTTTAGGCCCCCGACCGGACGTTGGACCGATTCTGGGTCGTCGACTCCTGTCAGCCGCACGTGCGGGCGGTCGCCGGAAGTATTAGCTAGCGTTTGCAGCAAAGTGTAGTACTGACTGCCTTGGTTCACATCAAAATCCACAATGTGAACTCTTTTCTCATCTCTAAATGCCTCGAGAATTGCGCCGTTTGCTGCCATGAAACCAAAGCGAAAGCACGGGCACACCTCGAAGAGAACCTGCATCGCCGAGAGGCGGTCGGACGAGGGGGCCTCTTTGCATTTCAGTGCTCGGTAGAGACCTCTCCCCGATGCTGCAATCCGGGCTACGAGAGCTTCAACCATGTAAGCTGCAATACGCTCCGAAGGGTCTCCCTGGATCGAGACATGCTGCCTGAGAACACTGATCATGCTCGATGCTCGCTTGAAATCTCCGTTATGGACGACAGCAGCACACTCGAAGAGCATATGCTTACGAGACAGTGGACCGGAGATCACCATTTCCTTACCGCTGGTTGTGCTGCTGAGATTAGAATCAGAGGATGAAGATTCCTTTGGCGAGTCGAGGAAATTGCCATCAATCTCCATGGTGGCGGCATTATCATCGAGAAGCGCCTTCTCGAGTTCTTGAAGCTTTAAATTCAACTTATCTTCATCATAGTCTATGTTACGGGGACTATCCAATTCAGAGGCGTAATCGAACCCTAACGAGGATTGGAATGGATTTTCACCAGAACTATGCTGAGAAGACGAGGACTGAATCTGGTGGCCTAACACATCAGAACTAGATGGTGAGTCGAGGAAATACTTTGGATCGTAACTGTCACTGCTGTACGAATAAAAACCAGATGTTGATAGCCCCGAGCTATCGTTGTCATCTTTCAACGAATACGGCTCAGGGCTCCTAAACAGCGCGGCAGATCCGACCAAAGACATGTTCAACTCTTGGTTCAAACAAACGAAGCAAGAAAGAGAGTTACAGCGTCTACTTCAGCAAGGCCGTGTTAGGATTCCTACAATCATCATACGAGGAAGAATATGAACACGAGAAAAGGAAACACTTTTTGCCATCATTAACATGAAAACGCTTAATCAAACATTTTATGAGTGATGAGTAACTCTCTTTTATTGCATTCAAGAATTATCAATGAGCCTTAATGCTTAATGAAATCCCTCTCGCACAAACACACAGCGGCGAAGCCACATGGTGATGGGAGTCATAAGCCCATCTCGATCAATTATTTTTTTTTTTTGCTTAGCTTCCTCTTACAAAATCGTCAAATTATTGGTATTTTTCTGCATACACACACACACACACACACGAGCACCAATCCAAATTCGGACTATAGAAACACAGATGCTAACCCCAAAAAACATACCAAAATATGCAATTTCAGCAGTAATTAACAAGAAAAGATGTTGAAAGTTAACACGTCTTCCAAATAAAAACTCAGAATTGAACAAAGACTTCTCCATATAAGTGACAATAACTTCTCGAAAAGCAACATCTAAGTTGAAACAGAATCACCGTCCAAATTCAGAAAAAATAGTAAAAAAGAATCAGAGATTATAAGCTAAAAACAAAGGGTTTAAGCATCAATTTACCTGTTCACATAGAGAGCAAAGAGAAAGAAAGCCCTAGATGATCAAGTCAAGCACCAATTAAAAATCTGCAAATCCCTAAATTAAAAAAATCAGCTCAGAATTGGATTTGAGGGGTTTTGACACAGACAAAAACAAGGTAGTCTTTGAAGCAGATGGGATTAAATAACCTTTTAACTATGCAAAATTCGTAGATTTTGAGGTTTAGTTGGTGGAGAAGCAACAAACAGACAAAATCAAAAGTCCAAGCAAGAAATATCAATTATAAATAGTAAAAATGTTGAAAAGAAGCAGCAAGAAATTAGTGAAGCGAAGAGCCTGAAGAATTATCAAATGATATAAATAAGTACTATGATTATGACATTCGAAGAAGAAGAGAAAATCAAAGTCCTCTAGAAAATGAAGAACTTACCACTGTCATTCCTATCTCCCTTTAATTATGTGATAGAAACTTCTGCAACTTTGATTGATTATTTATCGTTGCTGGTTTTCTGTCTACCAAACTCGGCGTGGACCCACTGAGTCAAAGAGACGACCCCACCTCCATTTTCCTTCAATCAATCATCGCCATTCAATTTTCATCCAAAATGCTGCTATGGCCTAAGCATTCTCATTACTTCGCGTCATCAAATTCTTCAATCTAACATTCAATTTGTAAATCATAAAATTTCCTTAGCTCCTCCTCAATCCTAATTATTCGTAAATCTAACACTGAATTCAATCCAGATATATCTAGTCATCTGCAACTCGTAATAAAATATATTTTTATTAGCATTATTTAGATATAAATTATTATTCCCCAAACTTTAATTTGAAGTTTTGAACTATGCAAATAAAGGTAGCGATATAAAAGAAAGAGGCAAAATGGAAAGAGTAATGCTAAACAGCCACATTGTGGCTACCCACAATTTACTTAAGTAGAAAATAATTTAATTTATTTAACTTATTTTTTAAAATAAAAATAAGATTTAGTTATTTTATCATATTCTATACATTATAGTTATTTTTTTGCAATTTTTTGGTAACTTTTTATTTTTATTAAAAAATAAATAAAAAATAAAAAATGCAAAAAAAATTTAAAAAAATAAGTACAATGTAGAAAATATAATAAAATAACTAAATTCTATTTTTATTTTAAAAAATAAATTAAATAAATCAAGATTATCCTTATTATATTAGTGTGTGGGTGGCCACAATGTGGCTGCATAGATTTATTGAAATGGAAAATACTCATTCTCAAAGACAAAAACAAAAATATACCCACTATTTCCAAAGGGGTTATTGCCAGAAAATACATATACTTTGTCAATTTTCTGGTTTATATCATGACTTTATAATTTTGCCAGAAAATACATCAATTTTCAATTTAATTGCAATTATAACATGACTTTATAGTCTCGCCAGAAAATACACCAAATTTCAATTTATTCTCAATTATAACATGACCTTATTTAGATTATTTTTCATCATAGATGTATTAATATTTATTGTATTTATATTAAATTTTTATGTATAAAATATTTTTAATTGATTGATTAATTTTTATAAAAATTAAGTAAGATGATTAATTATTTCATAATAATTATTTCATATAATATCTTGTTATATATATATATATAAATTTGATTTTAATATTCTATTAATATATATTATATATAATAAGTATTTATTTATTTAAATTGTGAAATTATAAAATATTAGGACCAATTAAAAAATTACGTACATATATAATAGAAACTATGTTAAAAAGTAAATAATATTATATATTATTTACATATAGATGTATATTTATCAAATATATATGTATTTATATATAGTATATTGTGAGATGAAAAGAAAATTAAAAATATTTAATGTATTAAACTTGATATTATTATACTAAATTAATTACAAGGTCATGTTATAATTGAGAATATATTGAAACTTGGTGTATTTTTTGGCCAAACTATAAAGTCATGTTATAATTGCTATTAAATTGAAAATTGATGTATTTTCTGGCCAAATTATAAGGTCATGATATAAACCAGAAAATTGACAAAGTATATGTATTTTCTGGCAATAACCTCATTTCCAAAACATATAAAATCTATCCACTTGAGACAATTTTGCCCTTATGTACATTATTGTGCATTGCTCGCTACAAAAATGTCGAGCATGTAATTCTACCCTTCAGCATGTGATTCTCTATAATTCATTATGAATACAATTCCTCGTTCTTATTGGAAATAGTCGGTAAAGACTTATCAGGCCCAACATGCTTCCGTTAACATAAATAATTCAAAACATAATCCAACTTTATACATTTAGTTGATAACTGCTCCTGGAGTCAGTTCTGTTGCGTTTTACGGACCGTCTGCCACTCCCAGGCTCCGTCCAACCACGCACTTGCAAGTAGGAATGTCAATGCAGCCCGAAACTCGTGGGCTGACCCGAATAACCCGACAAAATTAGAAGGTTAGGGTTGAAAAATCGCAACCCGAAAAAACCTCCAGCCCGATTAGCCCGCACTCGACTAACCCGGAACCCGATAGGGCTAGCCCGAAAACCCGGTGGGCTGGCCCGGTGAGCTGACGGAATTGTGACTGATGCATCCAGTTATAACTTCTGCTATGTTTAGATCTATGATATTTGCTTAAATATATATATGTAGCCTCATTAAAAAAAAGTGAAATTAATTAGTTAGAATATATATGTGTGTGTGTGTGTGTACAATCTCATTAAAAAAAGTGAAATTAATTACGAATTTTTTGTAGAAATTGATTATTAGTATCTCATTAGTTAGAAATTAATTATTAGTATCTCATTTTAAAGTGATACCAATTTTTTTTTTTTCTGTCAATGAGACGTGCATGACAAATCTACTAATTATTCAGTAATAATCCAGATTGATTCTAGTGCATTGATACATGTTAAATTTTACTATCTCATTTTAATATAATTTTGTTTATGTAATCTTGAATATCTTATATTTTTGCATTTCATGCTTTGCTATATAATTTATATCTTTAATATCTATGTATATTCTATACATTATACATTAGATCATTAGGAATAATAAAATACAAATGATAATTTTATTTTTACGCCTTTAATTTGATTAGCCCGATGGGCTAGCCCGATGGGCTAGCCCGAAACCCGAAAGTTTAGGGTTAGGGTTGAAGATTTACAACCCGAAAAAATCTCCAACCCGATTAGCCCGCACCCGACTAACCCGAAACCCGATAGGGCTAGCCCGAAAACCCGGTGGACTGGCCCGATTGACATCCGTACTCGCAAAAGATGGTTGCGACCTTCCTTCCTCACAGTACCTTTTGAATTGCCCAGAATCTATCACCCTTGTTTTACGGATAAATCCAACCACGCACTCGCAAGAGATGGTTAAGCGATGATTTTTTTTTTTCTAAAAATTCTAAGGCTTCGACGTATAATACTTAGTGGGAAAATGAATGAAAATCTTTTCAACACCGGAAAGTTGAGCAAAAACTAAGCGTTTATAGAGGAATTATAAAATACTTAATTTATTTCATAAAATCTCCCTTGGGAAGGAGACAAACTTATTTTAGCTACTCATTAGTAGCTAACACTAGTATACATAAAAAACAAACAAACAAACTAAAATTAGAACTGAAAAAACTTTGAAAACGGAAATTTAAAATTACAAAGATAAATTCTAGAGAGAGAGTGTGTTGTGTGAAGATGTAGTAAAATTTTCCGGATGCCTCTTTAATAACCTCGTCTTCCTTAGTCTGACTCGTCTCTGGTTGATCCATCAGACATGTCCGAATCTTCAGAGCTGAAGACTTCTTCTTGTTCATATATACTCTCGTCAAATGATATATCTTCAAACTGATACACTGGTATCAGATCCTGGTTGTAGAGGGCATCTTCGATATCCGGTGTGGATTCGAATTTCCTTATCCTTCTTCTCTCGTTGTCAAGGCAATTGGTAGAAATGTGCCTTTTTGCACCACATGTCCAACAGTTGCAATCCTTAAAACTTTCATTTGTTTTAGTTTAAGTACGCCTGAAAGTTTTTCTCGCCGGGGTTTCCTTTTTAGATGAAAATCGGCTCCTGGATGGTCCGCTCCGTTGTCCTGATTTGTAGGAGCATGCCTTCTGTTTGGTCCATATTGTTCTGGGCCTCCAAGAATTTTGCCTTATTCTTGGTTCATTTTCATAGGGTTGATACCTATGTTTCTTCTTTCTCCTCCGTTGATACATCAACTCAGCCCTAATCTCTGTTGGAAGGTCTAGGTTGTCGCACATCAATGGAGATCATTTATTGAGCCTTCTCAATTTCTTGAGATTTCTCTGGTCTGCTGTCTTCTGGCACCATTCAGACAACTTCTTGTGAACATATGATATCCTTCTTGATGCACTATCAAGTGGATATTCCCCTGGTGATACGTACTCGTTGATGAGCATTTCCCTCCATGGACTTGGAAACTTTGTGAAAAAGTGGTCCCTGGTTGTCTAATCACCAACCAATCCCATATGGATATATAAGGCATAAAGGCGCAAAAATTCATCAAGAGCTTTTGGCTCCAGCACTACCAATCTTAGATTGGAAAGTGCTTGTCGATATTTTTTGCGCTTCTCTTCTCCTGATGCTTCGAATAAACCCATTCCAAGAAAATGGATTTTAATCTGGTGGGCGGCATTTTCAAGGATTTCCAGAGCTGATTCATTGGTGAACACTCATTCTTAGCCTCTGTTGATGCTTTATCCCAGAATTATTTTGTCATTCCAGCAAAACTTGCCTCAAAGATTTTGATAAATTCATTTCTATCATATTCTATCGTGGCAATCACGACTTTTATAGCTGAAGCCCAGTCATCGATGAGAACTTCTCAATCTTTAAAGCTGGCTTCATCGAGATTGAGAATCAATCTGTATGGGTGGATTGGTTCAAGTGTGGCTTTCCCTACAGGAGTGTCCTGCATCTTGGACCGGCGTCTTCTGGTTCATTGATAATGACTCGATTCTTCACGAGCCTTACCTCTCCTGAACGATTCTTCTTGTGGGTGCTCTGCACAGTACATTTAAGGCCGGACCTAATTAAAATCCAAACAATACAAATTTAGTTGGGAAAAAAAATTCAAATGTGAAAAAAGTTTCCGTTTAAATACAAGCTTTAATAAAAAAGAAAGAGACGTATATATAAAAAATAATACTACGACTAATTACACTAATCCAGACTCCACCAACCATATCCACTGGGACAACACAGATAGATGTTCTAAAGTACGTTAAAACTAAACATACAATAATACAATCCACTCCAATAATTGAGTCCTTCAGTTCAAGAGAAACTTACATAAGAGTCCAAGATTTTATATCTAATTATATATGAGTATTTGCTTTACCGATATTTTTCTCATTGGAATGCTAATATAGTAATATGTGAGAAATTGGAACCTTTATATTTTGCTTATGTACAATAATTTATAAATCAATTGTTGTAGCGATTGGGGGGAAAAAATCTGATTTTTGAACCAAAAACGATAAAATCTCGAAGCCCCAATAAGAACTTGTCACAGTGCAGTTATATTTTATTACTTGGTGTAATCATTATCAAGTAACAAATTGTCACGCCTAATTATTACACATATTAACAAAAGAATGTACTCATATAGACATATAGTATATTTTATATACCAAATTATTGATTTGGATAACTTTAAAATTAACTTTGATGAAAACACGTCTTTAGTTTCCGCGTGACAGGATTTTCCAAAAACGAGTCTTCTAGAAAAGGACAAATAAAGAGCATCATGTGATGGCCTATTCAACTATTTTGCCAATTTAATTTGCCATAGGTCAAACATTAGACAAATATATTTTTGGTAGAGTTATTTATTTTGGGGTGTGATGGATTAAGATTTGTATCGTATCCATCGTTTATATATAAATATATATTTATTTATTAATATATTCAATAATATTTCTTTTTAGGACAATCATAGATCATAAAAAGATTTAGTGCAAATTGATTCTAAAAAACTACACATCAATACTAGTCCTATATAGTACTCCCTCCGTCCCAAACGAAATGTCCTATTTCTTTTTGGCACAGAGATTAAGAAATGTGTATAAAGTAGATAAAATGGTTGGTGGAAATTATTTAAATATTAAGTATAGAGAGAGTGTGTATTACCAAAAAAGGAAACATGACATTTCGTTTGGGACAGCCCAAAAAGGAAAACAGGATATTTCGTTTGGGACGGAGGGAGTATAATATTAGATAAGTGATATGCTGCATACTGTCTATGAGCCTGCAGTAAACAATCCTAATGAATCACGATATTTAGATTCAACAGATTTTTCTTTTATTATAAATTTTAGTATTGTTGGTCTTGACACGTAGCATGTAAAATGAGACTCTATTTCTATTCTCGCTCGATTAATAAATTCTCTAATAGATTTATCAAACTATGGAGTGAATTAATTGATGAGTATTCGATTTATTCTTTGGCGTGAAATAAATTTAGAGTGCTTTAGAATTATTTTTTTTATGTTCATTTTCATTTTTCTCTTATATCTCATAAATTATGGTCATAATTATCAAAATTATATACTCCCTCCGTCCCAGAAATAAGTTCCTCTTTTTCCTTTTTGGGACGTCCTCCAAATAAGTTCCTCTTTCTTTCTTTCCATTTTTGGACAACTACCCCACCACTAATAATACTTTATTTATTCTTACTTTTCACTATTTCACCACTCCCAATACTAATTATAACACTTTTTCACCTTTTCACAACTTCCAATACTAATTATAACATATTTTTCTCCACTATCAATACACTTTACCATTTTTTCTTAAAACTCGTGCCGTCCCCAAAGAGGAACTTATTTTGGGGACGGAGGGAGTAATAATTAATGCCTAATTTATTAATTCTATTGCTCTCGTTGAAGTGAAAGTGGAAAAAAAAGAAGCAATAAATTCATGTTTTTCCAGAAAATAGAAATGCATGAAATGGTCACATATGATGCTCGATCCCCACATTCCACGGTTAGTGTGAAATGAATATTTTTGTTACACTATTTAAATTGTGTTTACAATAGTGAAATTACAGACCAACTTCAATCATATTAAGGTGGAACAAAAACGAACACTCGTGCATGCGTGTATTGGTCAAGCGATAGAATAATTAATGTTTAAAGTTAAAGATCCTGAGTTCGAATTCATCATGAAATAATTTTTAATTTTTGTTATTTAATATTGTTAATTTATAAAAAATAAAATTGAAGACTCATTATTTCGCAATTGTCAGTTCTTAATGCGTTCCTTGCTTATCCAAAAAAAGAAAAAGAAAGAAGAATCACTAGTGGAATTTGTTCAGTTTTTATCCATAAAACAATCAAGTGCAATATTAGCTAAATTCTTTATTTCAATTTCAACAAGCCCCACCTAACTTACCACATTCAAATTGCATATTTATAACTATCAAGTGTACGAAAATACAAAAAAATTTCGTGACATGACTCGTTTTGTAATAGTTAAAATGAGTACTGCTTTTTACCTACAAAACGCGTGATTCGATAGGACTTGGTCCAACGAAATTCCTAAATCAAATAATAATAATAATAATAATAATAATAATAATAATAATAATAATAATAATAATAAAGTATGTATAAATCTCGAATCTTTTTTTTTTTTTTTAAATATCTCGAATCTAGTTTGTTTTCATTCTTCGTCATGAATTTTAATGGGTAAGAGTTGGCCATGATTAGGCCCAACTAAATTCCTTTTTTCCCAGAGAGAATAACTTTCAGCCCAATCCATTTGCTGATCTCAAAGACAAAGAGCATAAAGCTCAAAATATAATTCTCCAATTAAGCGTTTATTTTGCATGATTGAGTATTTTATTTTTTCAAGAATATATTTTTCAAATTCCACCATTTCCATGGAATAAAAATTAAATAAAATTAACTTGAATAATAAAAATAATCAAGAACCTTGGGATATCCCAAAGTTTCAATGCATCAAAGTACATAAAGGATTAATCTTATTATTTTTATCTATCAAGACTAATCTTCCAAAATAAACGCCCCGCTACAAACCCTGGCCAAGACCTTCGGTTTAGTAGACTAATGGTGGAACCATAGTGAGTAAACTATACACTAGTACTATATTTAACTAAGTCAAATATATATATATATATATATAGGGGGCCGCTCCAATGAGACCCCCTAATTTTAGTGAGATCTAGGGCACGATCTGGTGCGTTTATTTTATCAATCCTATGGCTGATATTGTATCTGGAGGGTGATTTTTTTTCACAGGGTTCGAATCCTGGAGGGAGCAGAATATTTTAAATTTTGTTATTCATCAGCATATACTGCATTGTTCATCAGTATATACGGCCCTGTTCATCAGTATATATGTCTTATTCATTACGAATTTTTTAAATTTTATTTTTCATCAGTATATACATCTTGTTCATTAGATATACGTTTTGTTCATTAGTATTATATGTCTTATTCATTGTCCTAGTGTTTCACGAAAATTATGGGGTCTCACTGGAGCGCGCCCCTATATATATATATATATATATATATATATATATATATATTAAAATAGAAAGATGTTTAAATGAGAACCTTATTTAAATTAAAAAGTGAGAATCAAAATTAGTCATTCGATTGCGAAAATATATCTATGATAAAAACGTTATATTGATATATGAATGCATCACCTGAATTCAATTTTATGAGGAACAAAATTTTTAATTTTTTTAGCACAATTATTTTATAGCGAATACAATAATTTTTTAAGTTTAGTGCAATAGCATTGAGATTAGAAAACATATGGTTTGAATTTCTAAAAATTGGGGTTAGCTAGCATTTCTAAAAAAATTTATGCCACGCCAGTTTCGAGTCGAAATTTTAATTTTGGTTAAGTTCCAACAATTATCAAAATTCGTGTATTTATCACCAATTTTATATAATATGGTGGGGGGGGGGGAATCAAAATTCGCTAATGTTAACAAATTAACCATTTATAATTCTCAAATTTAATAATGTGAACATATTTGATAGGCAACATTGCAATATTTGTGTGTCTTCACCAATTTCTCCCACCCAAAAAGGAAAAAATGAAGAATTCTTTTTTCATTTCTAAGTTAATTGGCCGTGTGACCACTATGATTTTCCATTTCACAAATTAGACAAAGTTATATAAATGCTCTTTAGTGGTGCAAAAAATTAATAAACAAATATACATATATAGACTAGGTACCTTATCACGACATTATTATTATCCACCTAGAAGTTGACATCACAACCACTCCATTAATATTCAAAACATGCACTTCGTAATTTCATACAATTGTTACACAACGTTGCAAAATAACCTTTGATTTCACTGATGATACCTCAATATTGCAGCAGATTACAAGATTAAAATAAAAATAATATTCATGTATGCCTCATTGCCCCTAACAAAACACACACACATATATATATATCCAAAAAAAAAAGTCAAACACCATGGAGGTCTTCCATCTGCACATTCTTAGCCATCAAAGGCACATAATCCCCCAAATAAACCTCGAGATGGTCCGAGAGCGCAGACTTATCGATGTTCTCGTGGTGGTACGACTTGCACACCAGGTATAGAACTGTCTGAACTACCAAACCGAACAAAATAGTCATCAACAAGACGACCAGAAAAAAAACCCCTAACCCTAAACTCCGAGCCAGGCCCACTGATCTAAAGCTCCCGTACACCACAAAAATCTTAAAGAAAATGTTCAACAAAAAGATGGAAATGTTGAGCTTCAAGAATATGGCCGCCGCCACCACCATCTTCCCCTTCATCAGCCTCTTCCCCTTCATCATCGCCTCGATCCCACGTGAATCTTCTAGAACCGAAACCACGCTGGCCAGCTGCCAAACAATGGTTAAGTACACGAAAACGACACCGTATAAGATCAAGACCACCACGAAAATTAGGATTCCGACCGTGGAATCGGATACGGTGGCGCTCCACACAAGTAGGGTTACGACAAACCCTATGTTGTAGAGGAAGAATGCGAAGAAGGCGCAGAGGAAGGTGATCATGAGCCTCTTCCAAACCCTAGGGACGACGCTCATGACGGTGGTGAAGGTGGCGTCGCGGGCGGTGTAGGCGCAGGCGACGGTGTAGACCACCGCGGAGGTCGAGAGGAGGGAGAATACGAGGACGAATGCGAAATAGGCGAGCTTGAGGAGCACGTACTCGGCCCATTCGGCCGACACGAGGTCCGAGAGCTTGTCGTGCTTAGGGCTCCCCGGCGCGGAGCTGTGGAGCCGGAACTCGTTGGTCCGGATTTTCCAAAAGAGGAGCTCGGAGATTCTCTCCTGAGCTAGGAAGATGAAGGAAAGTGGGAGGATTAGGGCTAGGGTTATTTGGGAGAGGATTTTTCTTAGCTTGTAGATGAGTTTGAAGGTTTCTTTGTAGATGCCGAATAGGCCTAGGAATTGGAGTTCTTCTTGCTCCATATCCATGGTGATGTCTGAGAGAGAGAGAGAGAGAGAGAGAGAGTGTTTGGCGATAAACTAATGAAGTTATAAATATATTGATGAAATGACCAATGAAGTTGCCTTGGTGTTATTGAGGTTTTTGTTTGGGTGCAATTTTTTTATTTTCTTTCCAGGGTAGGGGGGTGGGGTTGGTGGGTGGGGGGGGGGGTGGACTTGACTCCGTCTACATGGGGCCAATTCCTGTAATTTTTTTGTTTGAAGTGCTTTGAAAAGGATAACATAAAATGGAAATTATGGAATATATGGCTTGGAATCGTAGAGAAAGAAGGCAGGAGAGGAGAAAAGTCCACTTCTTGAGATTATATGCTAGTTTCATTTTTGTTTTATTTTATTAGTTTGTACATTTTTTTTATAAAAGGATAAATCCGAGAAAATTGAATGAAATTACTTCACAAAAATGATGGTATATTACTAAAATTGAGTCTGACTCTGACACTCTGAATCGATGTGCAAAATTAAAGCATATGCAATTTATGAGTCAATATATCGAACAAAGAATACAAGAGAGTGAATGTGGAATTTGTGGCCACACCGCACTGACAGAAATTGACCAAGACTAGTCAATTAATTGACAAGTCACCCCTAAGAATATTCAATTGAAAAGGCAATATTGCAGTCTGTCTGCAATTTTCCCAATGTTCAAACCTCCTCCTTTTCTTTTCGATCCTTCCTATTTCTAACAGTATATTACTAATAAACTCTCAAAATGCAAACGGTGGAAATTTCATGGTTGGAATAGATATTTCAAATATTATTATAATTGAGAGATCTCATTGTTGTCCCAACATTGTAATACTCGAGCATTTGTTTCTCTTGTCCATAATACTTTGTCGTCAGATAAGGTGCAAATATTTTCTATCGATTTTTTGTATTTGATTAGAAGAGATGGGCATTCGTGCCTACATCTCTCATTCTCACAGAGATATTAAAGTGGAACCAGAAAATAATATATGCTTGGGTTGAGTCATGAGGAGAAACGAGGAGCTATTGTTGATCCTTCTTTAAAAAAAGTTTTATTCTACCTATGGCAAAGGTAGCATCAAATTTACCTGGTATAGTAGGCCAAAACAAGTACAAGAAAACCTTTCCCACATCTCAAAATGTAATCCCTTTTTTGCAAGTAAAGAAATCAAATCAAACATAAAAGCAGACCCCAAAGGCAGCCACCAGGTTTGAGATGAGCATAGCACACCTGAGATTCAGCTTTGATCAGCAGTTTTGCTGAATTTTCGCCCGGACAAGTTTTCAGACTCATATAGCATATGGTTGATCAGTCCTCTTGCCGCACTGTTGTATAACAAACAACATGAGCGAGCCTCGATAGAGGATGGCAAATGCAACATGCACTCACAGATCTTATCAAAGGGTCTCAAAAAGAAAGAGCAAATGGGACTCACTCATCCTTCATCTTTTGAATCTTATCTGGATCCGTCTCATGCATGTTCTTCTTGAACTGCTCTCTCACCATAGTAATTAGAAGTTCAGTGTTGAATTTCTGCATTCAAATAGTTAAGGGAAATAGGTTAGTTCGCATTGTTTCTCCCTGAAAGAAACACTGCTGAAGGAACTCAATCATCATCCAAATAGTGATGAACTTGAAATAGTAAAATTAACTACAAGGCATTTTATAATTTGCTTGATTCAGTGTGTAACCTTGATAGAGATATTTTTTCATTTCTCTCATGAATACTACACAATATTCCCACCTACTTCACACAGTTCTTCAAAAGGTTAAGACTGAAATACCATGGACTAAATGTGGCAATCCACTAGAACCATCCTTTCAAATAATCAAAATGAATTACATGGATACTTTGATATTTACAAGATTATTTATGTTTAATAATAATTAACATTGATTTCTTTGAGGAGTCTCTTTTTCTTCTTAGCATTATAGTAGTTTCATAGTAGTACGTACGAATCTTAATTTGTTCGGTATTTATAGGTCCTTTTTGTGATTATTCGGGGTTTATTGAAATTTCAATAAAAAAAATCAGAACTTTAAACTTTGTATCAACTCAGTTCATGGGGTTATCCTTTGTTGTTCGTTATGAGCTTGTGGGAAACAGTGAAAGTTTTCTTCCTAATTACCTGCTAAGGGGGGCTAAAGACATAGCCGTTCACTCTAGGAAAACCGAGATTGAGAGGTTGTGGACTATTCCCTATACTACACTATAACCTAATCCAAGCTCATTCACAAACCCTCGTGAAGCATTCCAAGCTAGACGAGGCAAATGTTTATTAATCCACAGCTTAGTCAGACTGCAGTCATGTGTATGCATTGATAAATCCATAGCCTAATATACAAAAACACATGTGGCATGAAGTTGAGCATCAATTTTCAGCTCTTCGGACTTAAGAAGTACAATCCCGAAACTCGCACAATTTAAAAACAAGCATGAAGGATCCCCACCTTATGTTATGCATTGTATGAATACTAGATCGAGAGACAAAAACCAACTCAGCACATCAAAGAATCACGCATACTCTGCAAGCTCATAAAAAAATATAATTCCATTTTACGAAATACCTTTTGCCCAATATATTTAGCTCGCCTTAGGCATTCGCGATAAAGCTGCATACCAAAAGATACAAAATAAGTTGCAGAACTAGCATAATCAAACCGATAAATGAACTTCTATTTTAGTTTGATAAGGCTGCAATTGGAAAGGGGCTAGAACATTAACTATATGACTACTAGATAAAACTGGAAGTGTTGATTTTGATGTTTCCAATTCTTATACAGCTCTGTTTCAGCATGAAGTTCATGACTCATAAGCAATAGCATAAAATAACAGCTAAACAATTAAGAGAAAGAAACAGAAAAATTCAGAACAAGAACTACTCTGACCCTGATGGTATTGTTGGCGAGCTCAGGAGGCAATGCTGTTTGCAGAGACGGCATTTTTTCTGCAAAATATTTCTTAGGTTTTAAATCACAAAACTAAAAGGGGAAGAAAAAAAAAAAAAAAGAATGCTGAAGTTTTGGCTGAACACACCGAATCAAGAACTGCATTAACAAACCATAAACCATAAAATTTGGTAAATCAATTCAACAACATTCAAATCGAAATAGCTGGCCGAATGATTTGGAGAATCGGATTACCTTATTGCTGGAACTCAAAAAAGGGAATCTGCTCTGTTTGAGATTGATGAAAGAAGTTCCCGTTTCAAAGATGAGAGCACATCTTTTACCAATGCAGAACATTCCATCCTTATTGTGTTAAAACAATTCTAAAGACAAACCTAAATTTGAAGTGCTATGCATACAACTATATGAATATCTATGGTTCCACAGCTCTTATCTATCTATATACCTATAAAAGCCAGCCAACATTCATCATTCATCGACGGAAAGCTTATTCTAGAAAGAGTAACAAGTGTGCCACAATTTACAGCGTAATAAATAAAAAAAAAAATCGAACTTCTAAAACATACAAATAGCCTGCCGGTTTACCTGCAATATCGGATATTGGGCGTTGGAAACTGCTGCGACTGAGGAGTCAGCGGACGGAGGCGGGGCGGAGTCACCCACTGCTGCTGCTTGCAGAGCTGGGACGGAGCGGGGCGTGGCCACGCGCGACTGGATGAAGAGGGCGGCGGCGGCGACGGAGATTTCTCGTCGGACGGCCTAGAGAAGTGAGAAGAAAGGGGTGGGGGATTGTGTGAGAGATAAATTGGATAGAGAGATGAGGGTGGTCGTGGTGGTGGTCGACGGCGAAGAGACGCCGGATCTTAGGAATGAAGAGAGAAGCTGATTTCTTTTCAGAGAGAGAGAACTGGTGAGTGAGAGAATGGAGAGATGCAGGATAGAAAAGAAAAAGCAAAAAAAAAAAAAAAAAAGTATTTTAATGGGCATCTTTGGGCTTGGTCAGGCTTAGTTATTTATGTTGGCCCTTTATTCCCTTCTTCGAGGTAATGGGCTTGCTTATATTAAGCTTATTTATATAAGTTTAATAAAGGGTGATTCTATTTATGACCCTCGTTTTACTCTCTATAGCTCCAACGTAAAATAATAATTAAAAATATTTAAAAACAATTATCCTATATTTCATAGCTCCTAAATTAAATTAAATTTAAAATAAATTATCAATTTCAAGTAAATTTAAAAGAATATATATGTATAACTCGCAATCATAATCTGAAAATATTTATAGCCCTCTATAATAATATGATAAAGAAACACGTTTATATAAATATAAACCCTACAAAAGAACTGTATAGCCCCATCTCAAAATTCTGAGTTTTGGATTCGATCATTGAATATATGGGCTTAAGATTTAAAGAATTTCCAAAGAGTCGATCCAAGGTGTTGAGAAAACTGCCTCATCGCATGAACAACAACATGCTTATCCTAGAGATTGTGGAAGTTGTTAGGAGGTGGGAGGAATTGTCGAGGTTGCGTATCTATTATCTCATCAAGAGAGAGATGAGTCGTTCCTTGGAGGAATGGACGCAGTGTGAGAGTGAAGCTTTTGAAATCACCAGATAGTTGCTGCATGTGTTGGTGGATTCAATTCTGATGGATCTTTGCAACATGGTAGATGTCACAAGGTATTCTTTGCACTAGAATTTTTTGCCCTTGTGCAGCGTCGAATTCCCACAACCCGACCAGCTTTCACCCTCACTTACACTCGTTCCCAACACTCGTGTGGGATGCTCTCAAATTATGTGGCAAGCAATACAAAGTTCACACGCAGCGGATCAACATAATGAACAACACAAGCATATACGGGCAACTCACCCAACCTTATATTATTTCCCACAATAAATACAAGGAATATGCTCAAGGCTTGCGCACACACATGCTTGCACGGCTCACGGCCAATTACATATATAAATATGTGAATGACATCCCCCTTCACTAGGAATAACCGTCGGGAACTGCCCAAGTAGCTCACGCCAATTGTTTGGCTTACTTCCCACTCATTCGGCGGTTGTTCCAGCCCACAACCGCCTAGAACATGTCTTGTTACTCCTCATAACTGCCTACGTTCGTGCTTGCTTGGTCCAAGTAACTGCCCGCTTCTGGGTCCCAACCACCAGTAACCGTCCTTGCTTGCAACTATCGGGAATCGTCACTCTCGGCAGCAACAACCATTATCGCACGCGCATCAGACGCCCATCGCCCGTGCCACAATTCTCGAAACCGCTTGACTCGGCATGCCTCGGCTTCAACGGCTGCTCGTGCCCCGGCCTCGCACACCCAACGCGCAGCGCTCGACAGCATGTGCGCCCAGCGCACGACACTCGTCCGATGCTCGCACTCGGCGCCCCGCACGCCCGATGTGCAGCGCCCGGAGTCACCCGGCACGCCCACTCGGCAGCGTGCGTGCTCGACGCACGACACCCAATATCCGTCATCCGTCTTTGACCCGATGCCACTCTACATCGGCCATCCGTGTTTCGATCGGTACTCACCCGAACATTGTGTTGCTCCGCATCGACACTTGGCTCCGTTGCCTAGCTTCTCGACAACCTTGCCCCAATCTGCCAAGGCACGTCGCACGGACTCGACGTGTCTCGGGCCTCACTTCTTAAGGGTCTAACAGTAGACTAGTAGAGACATCAATTCTTGTGTAGGACTCCATGGCCGAATCCAGATTGAAGGTTTTGAATTAGGGAGCGCTTCTTCGTAGGGTTCATATTCTTCATCATATTATTACGAGGGACTATAAATATTTTTAGATTATAATGGTGAGTTATATAGTGTTTATTCTTTTAAATTTATTTAAATGAAGTTGTTAGTTTATTATAAATTTAATTTGAAGGTTATAAAATATAGGATAAATTTATAAAATTTTAATTATTATTTTAAATGGCTCTTAAAATTATAAGTTTTTGAGAAATTTTAGATGATAAATTTTAGGTAAGACAAAATTTACGTTTGAATAAAATAAAGTATATATAATTAAAAAATTATTGAGAAAAATAGAAAAAATGCCGAGAGAGATGAATATTTTTTTTATTTATCATTTTGTTAAAATTTTAAATTTCCATAAAGAATTGTTAAACCGACTTAACAAAAATTACTAAAGTAATGGGGTTTTAATGCAAATTAATATGAGTATTCTGATTTTATATTAAACTTAAAATATTATTAGTCTATTTTAGCACGTGTTTTATAATTTAGTGAATATATAATTATAATTTATTTTTCTAAAATATATATAAATGTTAGTTTATTTTGAATTGGTATAATGTATATATATTTAAGATTTTATAATGTTGTAGTTCCTTCAAATATTTATATATTGTAATAAAAATATTATATATATGTATGTATATAACCGGATTTAAAAAGATAATTATCCAATTTAAATCGGATAAATCAATGATCATAAATGATCGGTTCATTGCCCAATTTAAAAAGATAATTATCCTTGGTAGTAATATCATCTTTAATGGACCTTCTCAAAAAAAATATATCATCTTTAATGGACGGTACAAAATGGAATTGTACATCTAGGTTTGAAAATTTGATTAGTAGTGATGATGAGAATTGTACATTTATTAAGAATGTACATATATTAAGAATGTTGTGTATGTGACAATTTTTCAATTTTACGATGTAAGATGTTTAACATGTTGTTTTAAAATATAATTAAGATATTGATTTTGTATATATGTAAAAAAATATGTATATATTAAATTTTGATATCGTGCATCGCACAATATAACACTAGTTGATGTAATTTTAAATACGTGAACTTTCAATTGCTTTGAGTTTTCACGCTATTATTATTTGCTTACATTGGTGTCGAACGGCTGCAGCTTGGTCAGCTTTGCAAACATGTTGTCGTAGAATTTGGCATTTTTTTTGTTGTATTCCTTTATTTTTCTCCTCAAGAACTTTGTATTCGAGCTTCACGTTCCTTTTTAGATATGATGGATTGAACAAAATCAGGATTCTCTTATTTCTGTTGTAATAATGATTTGAGAATGAGGATTATCATGTCAGCTGTTGGTTGGGTCTATTTGAGGGGCTCTTTTGATATCGATCTCAACCAGATCCAAGTCTGCCATGTTCATGTAAACTTGGGTTATTCTGTATAATGCTTTCACGTTCGTGCTCTTGAGTTTTAGTACCTGTTTACAGCAAAATCATGGCAGCGAGGTGGGCTGACATGGCATTTTCTGGCGAGCTTGGCGAAGAATAAATTGTGAAACTTGCATATTAAATGTGGTGGATCCCACCACATATGTAATATAAAAAAAATGAAAAGAACTAACAACGTTTAGGGAAGAGTTTAATTGCACCCAAATTGGGATATTGGAGGCTTGATTGTTTCATTGTTGAGTATAGGAGGCTAAACGCCATATGGGGTGTCCATATTAGGGACTTAATTGCTATTTTTCCCTAATGATAATAATAGTATAAGCCCCTTTTTAAAAGTTATTGATGTTATCACCAATTCCAAGTCCTGTAGGCCACAACGCTGGTAACCATACTTTACTCTACATGGACCACATTAATTGTGATTAGTTGAAGTGGTAAAATAATATCATCGTGATTAGATGAAGTGATTTTGCATATATAATTATATTATTCAGTTCATTGTCCATTTAAGCCGTGTAAATATTTTAGGCGCCAACTTCAACATTTTTTTAAGAGTAAAATTTTGAAGTAGCCAAAATGAAGCATAAAACACAATTTATGGCCACACATTGAAAAAACATAAATTTTGGCCATTTTTATTGATTTGGACGTTTTTACCCTTAATGAGGCGGACCGGATAAAATCAGGCACGCGGGTCGCGTGCCGGGTCGGGTTAGACACTTATGGCACTATTAGTGCCATAAGTGCCAAGATTTTACTTTGGTTTTATTTTGGATTTCCAATGGCACTTATGGCACTATTAGTGCCATAAGTGCCATCGGAAATCCAAAATAAAATCAAGTAAAATAGTCATCTTGGCACTTATGGCACTAATAGTGCCATAAGTGCCAACGAAAATTCAAAATAAAACCAAGTAAAATGATCATTTGGGCACTTATGCCACTAATAGTGCCATAAGTGCCATACGTGCAACACAAATACAGAAACAACATCATTTAAACCCTAAATGGAACATCTAAACCCTAAATGGATAATCTAAACCCTAAATGGATAATCTAAACCCTAAATGGAACATCTAAACCCCAAATGGATAATCTAAACCCTAAATGGAATATCTAAACCCTAGGAGGAAGCGTGCACTTATGGCACTAATAGTGCCATAAGTGTCATACGTGCAGCACAGATCAGATCAGATCAGATCAGATCAGATCTGTCGATGGCTGAAATCGAAGGAGGCGAAGATCAGATCTGCCGATGGAGGAGGCGGCGCAACGATCAGATCAGATCCACCGCCGCCGCCTCATCAGATCAGATCCACCGCCGCCTTATCAGTTCAGATCTGCCTTCGCCGCCGCCTCATCCTTCGCCACCTGACCGACCTCCTCCACGCCGCCGATTTCAGAGGACCAGATCTCCTCCACCGCCGCCGCCTCATCCTCTACTCCGACGAAGTCTACCCAAGCCGCGAGAGCTCCGACGAATTCTTCAAGCTCGGCGCCGCTAGAGAGAGATAGAGGGAGATGAGAAAGAGAGATGAGAGAGCGGGAGCCGAGATGAGAAAGAGAGAAGAAAGAGAGAAGGGTAGAATAGTCATGACATACAAAAAATGACCAAAATTTATGTTTTTTCAAATGGTGGACAAAATTTGATGTTGTATGTTGAATAGGGCCATTTGACCCTATTATCTCTTTTTTTAATGCAGTCAACCTCAACATTACTTTAGAGATACTTGTGTGAAAAATCATATTAATAATTAAAATACTGTATATTTGAAAATATAATTTTAGTTCGTGTGTAAAATTAAAAGATGTGTATTTGAAGATATAATTTTTAATTTATATGTAAAATTGAAATTATGTAAAAATCCGCGTATGTACTTCAATTATTTTTAAGTTTTATATTAAATATACTATGACACAAATAAATAAGCACAATGACTAGCAGAAAAAGTACAATCCTTTAGGCACAGGGTACAAACCTTCATCTTTATCGCTTTTGCCGTTTCCCACCGTCACGAAGCAAAATCTTTTTCTCAAACGACCGCTTTAGCCCTTTTTCATCAGTTTGCTTTCTTCAGACTCAATCAGGAGTATTATTTTACAGTTGTTAGGCGTATAAATTTAAGGATAACTACACACACGAAATTAATTAATATTCATATTTGTAAGTGCATAATTTGACGTTTATATCAGATCCGTTCCGTGGTGTGCATCCAGCATTCAATTATAGGTCATATTTCCATCTGGGTTTTTGTTTTTTGGGCGTCTTCTTTTCTAGGTCACAGTTCCCGAAGATTTTATTCTGTGGGCATCCGGTTTTATTGCAAGAAAAAGCTGAGATTTTGACAAGAAATATGGAATCATCATCTGGGGCAGCGCCGGAATTCGATTATTTGTTCAAGTTGTTGATGATTGGAGATTCTGGGGTTGGGAAAAGTAGTCTTTTGCTGAGTTTCACATCTGATGCTTTCGAGGAGCTATCTCCCACAATTGGTAGCTCAATGATCTATCTTCTTCGTGTTGCTTGATCTGAATATGCTTGTGTTTTTTATCATATGATTCCTATAAGTTTGTGCATTATATATTGAGTTTAGTTAATGTGGTGGGAAATTGGAAATTTCAATGTGGAGATTTTGATCCTTTTGTGCAGGGTCTTGATTGATAGGGTTGAGGAATTGTTGTGGTTATTGACATAGCTAATGGGTGGATTTCTTTTTCGGTTTCCCCCCCTCATTATTTTATGATCTGAAGCCAATTGCTAGGTTCTTGGGGTTGGATGATTTGTGATGTATTTGAGGATAGCATTCTGTAGGTTCCTGTAGTATATTTGATCATGGACCTTCTGGAGGATGAGCGTCTCACGTAGTATAATTTTGAATGTTGTAGTATTTGGAGTAATACCTCAATGCGATAGAGGGTTGGTTTATACTATGGGGGCTTTTACTTGTTATGATTGATAAGATACATGATTGAATATTTTTATCTTCTAGTAGGATTTCTCCAATCCCGCCCTTTCAATAGGATATGAATCAAGCAATATGAGCTCAAATGATGGAAATTATAAAGGGCCTTGGGATATCCCAAAGTTCCAATTCATCTTAGTAAACAATGAATTAGCCTATTCTATTTTTATATATCTAAATCTTCAAATAACATCCCTATAGATACTAATAATCTGGCTCTGTTTCCTCTGACTCGTGTTTATAAATGAAGATGTTTAACTATTCATCTAACCAACCCTAGTCATTTTTGGTGTTCGTTCGAGTTCTTTTTTATTTTGAGTTATGTGGTTTCTTAGTTTGTTTAATTGATTCCGTAGCCATTATGCTGTTTTCTTTTGTAGTACAAAACTACAAATGGGGTTGTGTTCTGTATCTTCTATGTGATATACGACTGTCAATACCCCCCCCCCCCAACAGCCGCCCTCACACACACTAAAAAAGTTGGTTTTCGGTTTGTGGAACCGTTATATTGCTACTGTTGTTAATAGATGCGGTTTTTGTTGTACTCATCAAATCATTTTACAATCATTCTCACTTTACGTCTATAAACGGAACCTGTCTATGAGTAAGTACCTACTTGTTTGGCCGTGGTGTAACAAGAAACTAAGCAAAGCATGTTTTTCTTGTGGATGGTATGGGTCTTAATCTTGGGAGTCGTGTTTATAATGCTCACTAGTTTGTTGCTTTCCAGTTTTCTTAGTGTTGAGTCTATCATGTCGTCATTTATTTGAATTGTGAATACTATTCCTTCATACGTGTGGTCTCTAGGATATGTTACCTCTGGCACTGAAACGTTCCATTTCTATCTACAGGAGTGGATTTTAAGGTAAAACACGTAACACTTGGAGGAAAGAAACTGAAGCTTGCAATCTGGGACACAGGTAAGAATGCTGCAGATTTTTTCTTCCAATGGCTTATATTCAATTAGCTACCTAGAGATTGAGTGATGACCAGACGGCTCAGTTTCTTTAGTAGCAAGGCTAGAATTATTGTTCTAACTATGAGCATTGGGGGGCATATAGTAGAATCATTCACTAACCATAACATATATGCATTATATGTATGTATATTCCAGCTTCTTTTACTAACTATCTTGTATTCAATTGTTGAACATCATTATTCATTATAGTTTTAATACCTAGCCAACAATTATGAACTTGTGATATACCAATAGCTTTTAAGGTGAATGTATCTTCTATTTTTTCTACCCCACCGAAAAAAAACTCCTATTTGGCATTTGCATGTGTTGTCTGTTTTATATGGATCTATATTACTTCAGAGTAATTGATTTCAGATTGCTTGCAAATCTAACTTCCCCTTTTGCAGCTGGACAAGAAAGATTTCGGACTTTGACTAGTTCCTACTATCGAGGGGCTCAAGGAATCATCATGGGTATGCCGAATGCCGTATAAACACCAAATTGTCTATTTCGACATTAAAGCGTTTCTTTTAATTTCACTTCCTAGCATTATTACTTAATATTTCCCAGTTTCTTACCCCCAAAACCATTTGTTCATGATACAGTATATGATGTGACACGAAGAGACACCTTTACGAATCTATCTGATATTTGGGCTAAAGAAATCGATCTCTACTCCACAAACCAAGATTGCATCAAGATGCTAGTTGGCAACAAAGTAGATAAGGTATTAATTCCCCTTTTTAGCACTAGCTGGCGCATGATATGGAAAATATTATTAGGTATATGTCATATTCTATTATCATTTAGGTTTATCTGTTAAATCTTGTCTCTGGTCACTTTCTCCGACTGTATTGTGTGGTAGTGTTCTTTTCTGCTTGCGATATCATTCACATCTTTTGCAGGAGAGCGAAAGGGTTGTCAGTAAAAAAGAAGGAATCGACTTTGCTAGGGAATATGGCTGCCTCTTCATCGAATGTAGTGCCAAAACTCGTGTCAACGTGGAGCAGTGTTTTGAGGAACTTGTTTTGAAGGTCAGTAGGTTTGCATAATCTATGTGTGGATTTCTTGTTTCAAAGATATAAAGGCGCGTTAACCTTAGCTCCTAGCACTGGATGGTGTTCTAAAATCGTAATTGGTTTTAATTTTGTCTTTATATCGACAGATCTTGGATACGCCTAGCCTCTTGGCCGAGGGCTCGGCTGGTAATAAAAAGAACATCTTCAAGCAGAGACCTCCCGAGTCTAGCGATGCATCGAGCAGTTGCTGCTGAATCTTTTATCGCTTGTGTTTTCGGTTTCGTGTTTCTGCAACTTTCATCTCTTGCATAATATCGTATGTTGCTTAAGTTATCTAACATGGCATTCTTGTTTGATCTTTTGTTTTCATCCATAGATTGGTGACTGCAAAAGAAAGTATAATGTAGTCTTAAAAGTTGGTTTCAGATTTACTTTTCTCACTTTTTATATAAACTAGAATTATCGTATAAAATATATTTTGCTGAAGGATTATGAATTTGCTGTAAAATATTATGAATTTATTGTGAAAAAGACGAATTTGGAAAATAGTAGTTTTACCACCTATAGGATTCAAACTATGTATCACGAATTTATTAAGCAAATCGATGAATTTATGATATATATCGTTAGATTTTTATAATTTAAAATGGTTGGAAATCATTCATTTTATATGACGAAATAAAATTGTTGTTACTTATATGATTCGAATTATGAAATTTTTAAGTAAAATGATTACATTATTTAAAACTGGAAAATGATTTTTATTTGAATGTGTATCTAGATTTAATTGAACACACTCCATATAAATATTTTGCTATCAAAATACTTTATCACATGTACGTGGCACTTTCATAACCTGTTATCATGATTGTTTTTATGGTGACCGACTTCATATCTAAATACAAGACAAAATAGAAGATAACTACAAAATTAAAAAACATTTTATTCCAAAAAAGTGGCACTTTCATGACCAGTTTGTAAACACAAATTTTTGTATTTTAATTTGATAAAATACAAAATGCGTTACAAAGGTAATTTGATAGAATTTGATAGATAGATTTATGCGGGTTGTAATCTCTAGTTAATCCTCTGATTCTTCTATTCCATTTGATTCTTGAACAAGCTCGAAGGTTCTTGAAATACTTGATTTGATGACGATAAATCCAAGGGACTCAAGTCATGATTTTGGATTGAACGTTGAACTTGATTTGATTTGAGAACATTCTTAGAATTTGTAAGAATGCCTTGAAGCTTTTGAACTTGATTTCTTTGGATACTTGAAGATCACTTCAAAGATTTGCAGGAATACTTGAAGAGTTTGAAGGATACTTGAAGATTTGAACGCTCAAATAATTGAAGATTCGAAGGATACTTGAAGATTTGAATGCTCAAATACTTGAAGATTCGATGGATACTTGAAGATTTGAATGCTCAAATACTTGAAGATTCGAAGGATACTTGAATGTTGCCTTGAAGATCTTGAAGATTTGAAGGATACTTGATGAATACTTGAAGACTTGATAGAATTCTTTGAACTCCTCAATCTTCCACTTCAACTTGCGATACTAGAGAGGATTTTTTATGCTCTTTGATCTTCCGCTCCTTCGAGTTGTTCCTAATGAGCACCCCAACACCTCTATTTATAGATTTTAGAGATGGGCTTCGTGGGCTTTATGGGCTTTGGGCCTTCATGCATGGGCCTTAGGGCTTTAGGTGTCCATAAGCCCATTAATTTATTTATGTTAAATATTAATTATATATCTATTTAATTTAGGAATAAAATCCCATTTAATAAAATAGACAATATAATTGAATATTTAATTCATGAATTTACACGTGGCACGATTTAATTCGACGACAATTTAATTGCCTACAAATTGCCCCATCGAGACTTGTTTATAGACAAAATGCCTTTGGTAATAGACGAGTCTCGAAATATATCTTGATAGTTTAAACTCTTATCGCGGAGTTCTTGATTTTGAATTTTGTAAATAGTTTATACTCGTATTTAGGAGTTCTTGAATTTCTTTGAATTTTGTAAATAGTTTATACTCGTATTTAGGAGTTCTTGAATTTTTTTTTTTGAATTTATAAATAGTTTATACTCGTATTTAGGAGTTCTTGAATTTCTTTGGATTTATAAATAGTTTATACTCGTATTTAGGAGTTCTTGAATTTCTTTGGATTTATAAATAGTTTATACTCGTATTTAGGAGTTCTTGAATTTCTTTGGATTTATAATAGTTTATACTCGTATTTAGGAGTTCTTGAATTTCTTTGGATTTATAAATAGTTTATACTCGTATTTAGGAGTTCTTGAATTTCTTTGGATTTATAAATAGTTTATACTCGTATTTAGGAGTTCTTGAATTTCTTGGGATTTATAAATAGTTTATACTCGTATTTAGGAGTTCTTGAATTTCTTTGAATTTTGTAAATAGTTTATACTCGTATTTAGGAGTTCTTGAATTTGGATTTGAATTTTAAATAGTTTATACTCATATTTAGGAGTTCTTCATTTGATTTTGGAATTTTAAATAGTTTATACTCGTATTTAGGAGTTCTTGAATTTGAATTTGAATTTGTAAATAGTTTATACTCGTATTTAGGAGTGCTTCAATTTGATGACCGATTAGGCTTTGTATTTTTAATCTGAACATATATTGACAATTGGCTTTTTAATAGTAACATATAATTGCCCCACAAAAAGCCCACGTCCATTATTTGAAAAATTAACTCCAATTTTGGCTTGAAACTTATTTTGGGCTTCTCAAAGTTAACTTAGCCCAATTCTCCATGGAGTGAGTAATTTCTTGTCTTGAGACTCAATCCCCATCATCGGACTAATTTTCTGCGGCAAGAAACCAGCACCTTTGATTCTAAAGCAGGAGAAAGCTGAGAAGTGACCTTATTCGAACTCTTCGCTGCCAACTTCCCTTTTTAATCCCATCTTGTCGTGGATAGAGGTTGAACAAATAGATGAAAATGGAGGGTATACTTTCGATAATTTGATGAAGGTGACAGCTTGCAAATTATGTTAAGGTATCAAACACCCATTTTGACAGAGTACTCTGCCCTCCACCTTTCACCATGGCCCAACCAATCAATTTAAAGTGTACTATTTCTGAAGTTTTGTTTTGAGGTTATAGTTTGTTGAAAGAGCCGTTGGCAGCCTGCAGAGGACTACCTTTTTCGAATGACATTGCTCATTTTTGCTGTGTTCTTCCAAACGTATTAAATGAATCTTAGGACCACATCCCTTTTAAGCTTTAACAGCTTGTTTTGAAGGGCCTTTCATAGCTGGAAGAATAGCTGGAACTCCACTCTTCGTACACTGACAGCTATGTTTAGAGATTTGGTAGCTAGGATTTTTTGGTGAGAAGTTTGCCTATAAATAGAGACAATGTTGCCACTCTTCCTCATTCACCAATTCGTTTGTATCTTACTTCTTCCTTCATTGAGTGCAGCAGAGCTCCGGCCAAGATTTTTTTGCAGAAAATCGGAGCAAATTTGGCGGCTGTGGCGGCGTCGAAATGCTTCATTCTCTTATGAGCCGAGAGGAATGCCGAAGGGAGTCGGGGGCAGCTGGAAGTGCGGCAAAGAGCTTGGCAGCATCGGTAATTTCCTTTTTCTTCTCCGTTAACTGAAACCTTGCAGGCGATGGAACAGAAGCGATTAGGCAAGTCTTGAATGTGCCTGCCACAAGCTTCACAGCAAGTGCCACCACCTTTTGTCTTTGAACTTTTTGCATCTTTTAGCTGAGGCCTTGGATTCAAATGTACTGCTTTCTCCCCATTTATTTTGTATGCTTGTATGAGAGAGCAGTCTAGATACGGCTGAATATCGTGGAGGCGAACGACATCGCGGTAGACGTATTTACAGATTTGCAGGAGGCGATGGAAGCAGCGGTGGTGCGGCGGCGTGAGTAGGGGCGGAGCTCCAAGTATCGGCTACTGGAGCGACATCGTCCGGCTCCAGTTTCGGGCTCCGGCTGCGAGGGCACGTCCTTCTCCGGGGCAGTGGGTTTTCTCCGCCACCGGCACCTCCTCAGCCGCGCATGCTGCCGCTGTCGGCTTTCTCGCGGTCTTCAAGTATTGCCGAATCACGTCGCCCATCTTCTTTCTTCTTCTCCGCAGGCGCTGCCACCTTTTCCGGCTCGGGCTCGGGTTCCGGCTGCGAGGGCACGTCCTTCTCCGGGGCAGTGGGTTTTCTCCGCCACCGGCACCTCCTCAGCCGCGCATGCTGCCGCTGTCGGCTTTCTCGCGGTCTTCAATTATTGCCGAATCACGTCGCCCATCTTCTTTCTTCTTCTCCGCAGGCGCTGCCACCTTTTCCGGCTCGGGCTCGGGAAGGATGGAGCTTATCGGGAGTGAACTTAAAGGCACGTGACGGTGGTGATACGAAACGACGGCGGCGGATCCCACCACTACCATCATGCAGAGAAGGACAGGCGATGGCGGAGGCTGTTGCTGCTCATGCCGGGAGATGGCAGTGACCGCGGCCGGAGGGAGAAGGGCCGTTGCTGAAGCTCTTGCTGTCGACAAAGGCGGTCAACCGCGGCGGTGCTCTTTCAGCGGGTGAGCTGTTGTCGGAGCTATACGGCGGCGCGACGCCGGATTCAAGAAAAGGAACGGATCAGCGTCGTGCATGTGTGTACGATGATGGCGGTGAGAGTCTGTTCGTAGACTTTGCTTATCCAGACGCGAGCGGAGGGTCCTCATGTTGCTCTAAAAAAAAAATTGACGAGGCCATTGAACACACTCCGACTGTCATTGATTTATACTCGGTGAAGAGCCGGATACTAAAGCATGCTGGTGATCCAGTAGCAGCTGCTGCATTGGCTGATGAAGCTAGATGCATGGATCTTGCTGACCGCTACGTGAACAGTGAATGTGTCAAACGTATGTTGCAAGCTGATCAGGTTGCATTGGCTGAAAAGACAGCTGTATTATTCACTAAAGATGGAGAGCAGCAACGTCGGCGGAAGGAGAGTAACGGCGCCAACAGACGCGCCTCGCCGGATTCAGAGGCGGCGCAGAAAGAAGGAACTTGAGGTCTGTGTACGCATCCTTCTGTTTCAGCGTGGATAAAATTAAGAGAAGAGAGGCCCACTAAATCATGTCTATTTGGAGAAAGCCCGTCTCAATTATACCAAGCCCATTTCTATAAATCAAATAAATCGGGCCCAATTTTGGAAACAAAGTATGGCCCAAGTTTTGAATTGATTTTTTTTTTTTTTTTTTTATCAAACCACTTATTGTTATTCAATAATTTGTATTTTTTTTTTTTTTTTTTTTTTTTTTGCAGCTGGTAGCAGCGAAAGCTTGGTGATGGCGATTTTGGAGGGTTATGTTCAAGATTGGCGCAGTCTTATCAACCAACTTCATGACGGATTTTGTCCCAAACGAGATGCTTTGAGTATTTGCAAAGTTTGGAATCTATTGTTATTTTTCTTCCAGCCTTGACATCTCCATTAGCCCGACTAAAGACCATCCTCAGAGAGTTCATCCAAAAAAATCTGGCAGCAGCCCATCTAAGACCTTATTTGAGTGATGTTTACTTTGCACTTCAGGTGGTTCAATTGGCTTTTAATCAGATATCGGGTGCGCTCGGATCTGGGCCATTGTGAGTCCAACCTTTGAAGATTGCTGGTTACATCTTCTATTTGCGCGCATTCGAGCAGGCTAGATGACTCAATGGTGTTCTATTATGTTTGGCGAACATGTGTTTCAACTTCACGAGCGGATTCAACTTTAGCTTGGAGAGAAGTGAATTTGTCGATGCATAGCCGACCTCAATGCCAGATGACTCAATTCTTTGACAGGTCTTGGGTGCGCTCAGGCCTGGGATTGTTTGAATCTGGTTTGAGTGAGGTTGTTGTTATGTTTGGCATCTCACGAAGTTGGGAGAATTCTGCACAACGGCTCGAGAAGATTGAGTATTTTCTTCTTGATGCTTAAGCCAAGGAGAATGAAGCCATCGTCCGAATTGCTTTGATCAAGGAAGTGCTTGCTATGATAGAGAGGTGGAAGACAGAGATGATGTTGTCCTTCAAGCAAGATAGTGCCTCCTTTCATATTGTCCGAGGTGCAATCCCAGAATTCAAAAGAGATTTTGACAAACATAAAGTTGCACATGTTGATGAGGAAATGCTGCGGAATTTTGAAGACTTCAGAGTCACTTTTGATCTCTGCTCAGAGAACTTTGGAGGATCAAGACCCATTTGCTTAGTATTGGTGCAAACCGCAGTTTCTATCATTTCTCTCTTGATGATTCTTATTTGGTTTGTGATGGATATTTTGACATCTTCTCCAAATGCTTGTGCTTCTTTTGATGGCTTGATTTTCTTCCCAATTTGAGACATATTCGGCTTCACATAATCAACTTAAATCATAACTTGATGATATAAATTGAAAAGAGTCAAACACAACTTATGACTGAACTTAGAAATTATCTAAGCTGCCTACGTACCCTTTTGAAAGGGATCAAGTCAAAACGTAGTTCATAAGATCAACAAGTGTTTGAGATTGGGTGCCGTGCACAGTTTATACTCATGCGGGCCAGGAGTAACATGCAGTTTAGGCTCGTGCGTCAAGGAGCTGTCTTCATACACTCCATTTTGTTGCTTTTCTTCATTTCTGGTTTTTCATCTGACTATCTTTTTGGCTTTTCTGCTTTTCATTTTTTTTTTTTTTTTTTTTTTTTGGCTTTTCTGTTTTTCTATTTTTTTTTTTTTTTAAATAACTATACACATATATACATGCTTCAACTTCTACCACCCTTCAAGGATAGTAGTACTTCAAGAACTTTCCGTTGAGAGTGATAACAATTGGCCTCCTTGCAGCGAGGGCCATGTCTCCAATTTGAAAAGAGGGCGCTCGCACTGCTTTGTTGAAGGATCTTGAAGGAAGAGCTTGATAGTATTCCAATTTTTGCTGGACTTCTAGTCTCTCTTCATCCAGAGTTTCCAGTTCTTTGGGGCTCAAGTGCGAATTCTCTTCTCCAACGACCATTTTCTCGCAGGAGGTGATATGGTTTGCTGTGACAATGTCTTCATCTTTTCGGCGATGATCTTTGCAATCAAAACACTTCTTTATGCTTTCATTTATCTGACGTATGAAGGCTATATTCTCTGCGACGCCTGTTGTGATAACGCCACTTCTAACGAGACTTGCAATTTCACGGCGCACTTGACTTTGAGTAGTATGAGGAAGAGGAACTGGATTACTAGCACTATTAGTAGTGTAGTAAGAGAAAGCCACACTTTCTCTATCTTCTTGATCTATGGCATCTCGTGTGAAGATGGTGGTCTTCATTCGAGCTTTCATTTTTTTCCCACATGACATAAGCAAAGTGGTGTATCTTTTCATTCGAGGAGGGATCAAACTTCTCCATTTCTCTGTTATGTGCAGTTCATCACTCCCTTTTGTCTTGCTTCGTTTCCATGATTTGCCTTTGCCAAGTCTTTTAAAGACAGATACTTGTTGAGCTTCTCTTCTACCCATCCTATTGAAAATAGAAACCCTTTGGGTTCTCCGATTGCTTGAAGATTCCAGGATTTGCTTGGTGCTAGCATAGTTAGCAGTGGCTCTCTTGATGGCAATTCGAATGGGGCTTTGCACTGTATATCCCAAACCTGCTTTGGAGTTTTGGCCTGCGTTATCAGTCTTTTCCAAATGAGACCTTGACATAGAGCTTTCTTGAGGATTGTATCCAGCATTCACGAGGAGTTTATATGCCTTCGGACCAAAGTGCTTTGAGAGTTCTTTGTTTGAGAGATCTTCATGCTCTGTGACGCCAGTTTGCTTTGGTCGGACAAACCCTTCAAATGGTTGGAGAATTGGCTTCTTGGCATCAATCTTCGTTAAAGGCATGGTGAATCCTTCCATCTTTAGAAAAGATTCTTCATTCTTTTTCTCCTGGCAAGATCTCAACTCGTCATGTGATGTATCATCTTTCACCATTGAGACTTTGGTTCTTTCCAAATAGAACTTAGCATCAGCAAAATGTGATTCTGCTTCCGTAAACGGCTTTTGATCACCAACCACTTTTCTTACGGCGCCATTTTGATAGTACTTGAAGCATTGGTGCAATGTAGAAGGAACAACACCATTTTCATGAAGCCATGGTCGACCCAGAAGCATATTGTAGGACGTCTTGGCATCGATAACATGAAGCAACGCCGTCGAATCCATGTCCTGCATCAGCAATCGCAACCTTATAGTTCCAAGAGCTCTTTGCCCTTCATGATTGAAACCTTGGATCATCAATCGACTTTTTGACAGCTCATCTACTTGGATTCCCAATTGCTTCAAAGTCCTTAGTGGCAAAATATTGACCGCTGAGCCTCCATCGATGAGAATTCGATTGACTTTCTGCTCCTGTGTATAACAACTCACGAACAATGGCCTGTTATGAGGTTCAGATCCAAGCTGCAAGTCTTCATTGGAGAATGTGATTGCCAATGCATCATCGTCTTCATCCAAATTTAGCTCAGGTTCTTCATCTACTTGATTGGATGTATCATACAGAGCTCCAATACCTTCTATTATGTCATTTAAGTCGGTGGAGACCATATTTACAGCAGTAGCGTCTTCTTCAAGAGATATTTTCCCTTCTCGAGCTAAACGCATGACCCTGTCTTTAAAGATGAAGCAATCATGTATGGGGTGCCCAACCAGACGATGGTATTTGCAGTAACTTGGATCATCTGTCCTCCCTGCTTCATTTGGTCGCTTCATTTCTGGCAACTCGATAAGCTTTTCTTTGAGCAGGTCATCAAAAATTCCTGAAACATCAGAGTCTAAGAAAGGGTATTTCTTTTGTTGCATTTCTTTCAAGGTAGATCTTCTTTGCCCCATGTCTCGGGAAGAGTTCTGATTGTCTCGTGAAGTGTTCTGGTTGCTTTCTTGATTAGCTTCTTTCTTTAGAAATTTCACCGAAGTTGCCTTAATCGCCATAGATTCATTCTTTGGTGCTTTGTCATATGGTTTTCCTCCTTTCTTGAATTCTGGCTTGAATTTGCTAGATTCCTGGATTGGTGGTCCTTCGATCCCGCTTGCCATCATGCTCAACTCCATATCATGAGCTCTAGTGGCTAGTTCCTCGAATGTTCTTGGCTGGATTCCTCGCAAGATGTATTGCAAGCCCCAATGCATCCCTTGAATACACATTTCGATGGCAGATGACTCAGACAATCGGTCCTTGCAGTTGAGACAAAGGTTTCTCCATCGGTTGATGTAATCAATGACTGGCTCTTCTTTGAATTGACGCGAACTTGTGAGCTCCACCATGCTGACAGTTCTTCTAGTGCTATAGAAGCGGTTGAGGAACTCATGCTCCAGTTGTTCCCAACTATCAATTGAGTTTGATTCTAAATCGGTGTACCAATCAAAGGCATTACCTTTCAATGAGCGAACAAACTGTTTGACCAAATGATCTCCATAAGTACCAGCGTTGTTGCATGTTTCAATGAAATGAGCCACATGTTGTCTCGGATTTCCTTGGCCATCAAATTGTTGGAATTTGGGGGGCTGATAACCAAGAGGCATCCTCATACTGTCAATTCGCCGAGTATATGGCTTGGAGTAAGTTAACGATGACTTGGAGCTTCCATCGGAGTTATTCTTCATTGTTGCTTCGATGAACTCTTTGAGTTGGTCAATGGGAATGAGGCCACCAGACGAGAAGAGAATGTCTTTTCCTGAAGCCCTTTTTCCATCACTCTTTGATTTGTCTTTGGAGATTTCTTCATCGTTATTCTCTCCATCTTCTTCGCTTTCTTCGCCTTCCCTATCGTTGTTGGCGTGGCTTGAATCTCCTTTTTCTCCTTTGAGCTTTGCAATCTGGGCATCTTGCTCTTGGATGTGCTTGGTTAGAGATTCAACCATCTTTGTCAAGTTCAAGAGTTGTTCCTCCATGGTGGAAGTGTTTGTCATCATGACACTTGCATGGAGTTGATAATTTTCAGTGGGGAATGTGAAGCTTCTCTCAAAGTTGTCATCTTCTTCATGGATAGATGGAAGATGAAAGATCGGCTTGGACACTCCTTGCAATGATTTCGATTTGCTTCGCGTGATCATACCAACGTTTGCCGAAGAAGCTTTGGATGAAGCTGGAGCAGCTGCATTTGATTGAGTAGACATAGTTCAAGATTTTTTGGTGAAGAGTAGAGATGAGAGGTAGAGATGTCCCACTGGGCGTGCCAAAATTTGTAAACACAAATTTTTGTATTTCAATTTGATAAAATACAAAATGCGTTACAAAGATAATTTGATAGAATTTGGAGATAGATTTATGCGGGTTGTAATCTCTAGTTAATCCTCTGATTCTTCTATTCCATTTGATTCTTGAACAAGCTCGAAGGTTCTTGAAATACTTGATTTGATGACGATAAATCCAAGGGACTCAAGTCATGATTTTGGATTGAACGTTGAACTTGATTTGATTTGAGAACATTCTTAGAATTTGTAAGAATGCCTTGAAGCTTTTGAACTTGATTTCTTTGGATACTTGAAGATCACTTCAAAGATTTGCAGGAATACTTGAAGAGTTTGAAGGATACTTGAAGATTTGAACGCTCAAATAATTGAAGATTCGAAGGATACTTGAAGATTTGAATGCTCAAATACTTGAAGATTCGAAGGATACTTGAAGATTTGAATGCTCAAATACTTGAAGATTCGAAGGATACTTGAATGTTGCCTTGAAGATCTTGAAGATTTGAAGGATACTTGATGAATACTTGAAGACTTGATAGAATTCTTTGAACTCCTCAATCTTCCACTTCAACTTGCTATACTAGAGAGGATTTTTTTATGCTCTTCGATCTTCCGCTCCTTCGAGTTGTTCCTAATGAGCACCCCAACACCTCTATTTATAGATTTTAGAGATGGGCTTCGTGGGCTTTATGGGCTTTGGGCCTTCATGCATGGGCCTTAGGGCTTTAGGTGTCCATAAGCCCATTAATTTATTTATGTTAAATATTAATTATATATCTATTTAATTTAGGAATAAAATCCCATTTAATAAAATAGATAATATAATTGAATATTTAATTCATGAATTTACACGTGGCACGATTTAATTCGACGACAATTTAATTGCCTACACAGTTAAAGATGTTTTTCACGATGACCGACTTCATATGTAAATACAGGAAAACAAAATAGAAGAGAAGTACAAAGTCTACAAAAAACATTTTATTCTAAAATAGAAGATCACCAAAAGGAAAAGAAGGAAGAAATAAAGATACACACGGCCAGGGGCGGAGCCAGACTTTTGATTCAGGGGGGTCCAAATTTTTTTTAACATAACTTTGAAAGTGTGGCGAAGTAACTCACTCATCTTTTTTAATTTTTGCAATTTCATCCCCCAATTTTTTCGATTGTCGAATTGTTAACTTAAAGTTTGTGTGAATTATTTCTCCATGTAATATTCATGTTACGGTGTATTTTTCAATAAAATTACTACATATTGAAAATTATGGTGCAAATACAAGATACAGTCTCTTTCTAATTTGGAAAAAAAAAATTGAAATTGTACGAAATGACGTCGTTTAGGCCTCACAAAAACGACGTCGTCTTTACTAATCCACGTAAGTTACAATTCAACACTCTGACGATCTAAAAAAAATAGGGGACGTAATTGAAAAAATAGTGATTTAATTCGCCACAGTCAAAAGTCATGTTAAAATTACAAATTTGAAATAGTTTGTGATTTTATTTGCAAAAATCTGATAAAACTTTGTAAGATAAAGTAACTTTCAATATCAAATTAAAAAAATAAATATCTAAAATCCAATCCAATCATGATATGTATAAATTAATTATGTGTTCACTTCTTCAAAACGTTTAACTCTAAATATTGCATACCAATTACTGTTTAAAATAGCTCAACATAATAATGTAGATCAAATTATATATTTTTTATTTTTAATATAAAATTACGAAAATACCCCCACTATTTTTGAAAATCCCAGGGGGGCCCAGTGACCCCCCTGCCCCACCCCTAGCTCCGCCCCTGCACACGGCTATAAAATTATCGATTTTAATTGCATGAAAATACATGAATTTTAATCACTTTTTCATTCGGCACACGAACTTTGAAATTTATATTTTTAATTATGAACTTTGCATTTGTTCTAATTTTTTCTAAAAATTGATTACCCCCAATTTGATGATGATGTGGAGTCCATGTGGCAGCCGGAAGTGTGCCATTTAAACCGTCGTCCGACTAAATAAACGACGTCGTTTTTAAAATAGATAAACGACGCCATTTCATCCCATTTCGAAAATTCTAGGGTTTCGATTCTTCGTTTCCATTTCAATTTCGTAATTTCTAGGGTTTCGATAGAGAAGGTTGTTCGCAATTTATTCATCCGTCACAATCCTACTTCTGCAATTTCTTCCCAAAATCATCGACCCAATTTGAACAACCCAGAAACAACTAAGAGGGCGGAATTAGGGTTTTCACGCAAAGCGAGCTCTATAGCCGCTTAGAACGCGAAAGGGGCGGAATCGGATAGGTGGGGGGACTCGAAAAATTTGAGGGCACTTTGGAAATCCGAGAGCTGGCGGGTGATTTTGAGGACGGACGGTGGAGAAGAGATCACCGAGCTTAGGGTTGGCTGGCCAGGAAATGAGATCAGAGGTTTGTAGGAGGGAGAACGTCTCAGAGATGGGGCAGGACATGTCTGGTGGTGATGGAGGCGGTGGTAGGGTTGTAAATGAATCGAATATTTTTGCTCGATTCGAGATTCGATTCGAAATTATGTTATTCGTATTCGAAATTATTCGATTCGTATTCGTTCGTATTCGATAACAAATATTCGATTCGATTCGATTAGTATTCAAATACTTATATGAAATTATGATATTCGATTCGATTCGATTCGATATTCGCATAGATACATGATTAAATATTTAAATATTATATATATGTATATATGTGTGTGTGTGGAGGGGCTAAAATAAATTATGAACTAATTTTCACCCTTAGATTGTAAATTTTGTGGTGGATTCATCATTTTATTGGATGAATTTAATTTTGTATTCATCAATATTTAATTATATATATAAGAATTATAATATTATAAAGAAAATATAATAAAAAGAATTATAATATTATATAATAATTGACAATTTAAAAAAAAATGCAAATAATCATAATATACATGCATTAAAGTAATTCTCCACAATTTTAAAAGTAAAACTTTACAATTTATAAAATCAAAATTGTAAATTGAAGTCATTCTTCCATTACAAGTCGCGCTTCGTCATTGCGATTGTAAACTAATCAAATAATTCGTATTCGATTCGATATTCGAATTTTGATATTCGTATTCGATAAATATTCGATTCGAAATATAAATATTCGATTCGATTCGGTTAGTATTCAAATACGAATACGAAATTATGATATTCGACTCGATTCGATTAGTTTACAACCCTAGGCGGTGGTGGCTGCCGGAGGGTTTAGGGAAACCCCCATCATGGCTATGAATTGAGGAACATAGTAGAAATAAATTTAATTTAGTGTAAAAATGATAATGCTCTAAATTGATGCTTTAATTCAATTTTGTGATCCAAACGACGTCGTCCTACAACAAAATGCAGTGTTTTGACAACCACTATCAAAACGACGTCGTTTCTGTTTCCACGTCGTTTTAAGTAATGAAATGTGTTACATACGCGTGGCATGTTTAAAGACACATCAGCTTTCCGGTAGCCGGACTTCAATTTTATGGAAAAATTGAAACATATGCAAAGTTCATGATTAAAAATGTAATTTTTAAAGTTCGTCTGCAAAATGGAAAAGTGACTATAATTCGTGTATTTTGATGCAAATAACTCATTTCTTTTTGAAGCGTAATTTTTGTTACCATTTTGTACTCCTCTTTGTTCACAAGAAGTATAATTTTTTAATGGTTTATTTGCATGTAAATACACGAACATTTAGCATTTTTTAATTTTTTCGTGAATTTTATTTTTTGAATATAAATGCACAACTTTGTGTTTGTTTGATTTTTTTCACAGTGAACAATCCCGATCAAATTGTAACTGACTTGGCTTTTACGTGGTAAAATATTGTCTATGTGGCGTACATATCTCAAGTTATTTGCGAGTAAATACACAAACTTTCAGCATTTTCTAGTTTTTCCCATGAACTTAATACTTTTCTGATTTTTCCCACGAACTTAAAACTCTTCTAATTTTTCCCACTAAATTATTTCCCTCATAATTGTCAATTAGTTTGTATTGCAATATTGGATAATTTTTTTTAGAGGCAAATATTAAAATAGCCATTTTGCTTAACAAAAGGTTAATTGTATCCATCAAAATAATAATGTATTAATTGTAAACACTCTTACCAAAATACCCTTTTATTATTTAATTTAATTTTTTTTCAATATTTTAAAATATTAGATTTGTATTAAATAATAAAATTGAAATTAAAAAAAATCAAATAAAAAAGTTCATAAAACCCCCCTCACCCAACCCAACCCCGTTGCTTTCCCCCACGAAGTCCATTCCCCGGCCTCCATAAATTCCTTGCGTCGCCGCCTCTGTATCGCTACCTGCGTCGCAACTTCGGCCCCAACATGCATCGTTGCCGCCGCCATAGGCACCAACCATCTACAACAATTTTCACGCCAATCGCCAAAGATTCCCCCCTAGTCGAAGTTAGCAAATTCAAAGCGGAGAAATGTGAGTAATTCTCCTATACTTGCAGAGAAAAAGGAAATTGGTGGAGGTGGGATGGGGGAGGGGCAAGCAGGGTGGGAGAGTGGGAGGAGGGGAGAAGAAATAAATTGGTGGCGGTGGCCGGTGATATCATGTACAGAGAAGAATGAAGTGTGGTTGAAATTGGGGGAAGGGGGAGGCTGCAGGGGGTGATTGGGGGACGGGAATATATTTACCTTTTTTCAATTTTAGTATTTTTTATTATAAGTTTATTAAGGGTAAAATAGTCTATTTACTTATAGATTGATTAGAATTAGTATTTTTATTTTTATTTTTGTTGTTAATATTAATTTTTTACTAAGACAAATGGTTATTTAAAGGTATTAACACTTTTTTTTATTGTGTCGAGAAATTGAAAATCTTTAATAGTGTAATATTTGGATCTAAAACCTCTATCATGACATATTTCTCAATGAGTTTGCACTTAATTAGTTATGGTTAAAATGCTAATTTAATTTTTTTTATTGTGTTAGTAAATTGAAAAGCTTTAATATGACATTTGGATCCAAAAACTCTATCATTGAGTGAGAAATATGGGGGAGATGAATTTCATGGGAAAAATAAGAAAAACATGAAGTTCGCGGGAAAAACCTAGAAAAGTTGAAAGTTTGTGTATTTACACGCAAATGACTCAAAAAAATAACTAAGATCGCCATCCGGTCATTCCACGATGGTAGCTCCGGAGGACACGTCAATATTAATTTGGGAAAAAATAAGTTTCATGGAAAAAATCAAACAATCACAAAGTTCATCTATTTATATTCAAAAAATAAAGTTCGTGGGAAAAACTAAAAAAATAAAGTTCGTGTGTAAATAATCCTTTTTTAAATTGATTCATGACAAATATAATATAATTATTTTAATACACATGCCCTTATATTTTAATTTTATTTAAACTTAATATTATTTATAAAAATTTATCTAATAACAAATTATTTAACAAATCAACTTCATTTATTCCTTTCTCTATTTATATATAAATTATTTATTAAAATTTTGTATTTTCAAACTGTGCCATAATTTTAATGGAGGAACAGAGTATTATTTTATTGATATATATTGTCAATGATTTTATTTTTATATAATCTCTAATTCTCTATAATTTCCAATTTTCCGATAGGACTTCGAAATGACTCTGGAAATATAGTAATATGACCACCCCATACACGTAGCCACATGACAATATCTCACAAGTCTACATCAAACCGTTGTAGTTATAAATAGGCTACATAAAAGAAATATCTAGCATAACATCCACATCCAAACCGATCATTCTCATCTCATCACTGTCCAAAATCAAATGATGTCGAAATTCGTTTGCTACGCTGCCATTATTCTTTGCATCTTCTCATCGGTGGTCTCGTCTACAGAGGTCACGTGTGTGCAAATCGAGCAAGTCCCGACGGGGCGATCGGTCAACTCGAAGCCAGAGTGGAAAGTCAGCGTCGCCAACAAATGTCGGTGCGCGCTCACTCTCTTGAAACTCATGTGTCCCAAATTTTTATCTAGCATCCAAGTCCGACCTCCCGTCGTTTCAATTGATAGAGACGGCCACTGTCTCGTGCAGAGAGACCGTGGCCGTCTCCAAATCCATCATGGGGAATCCATCGATTTTAGGTATGCTTGGGATCCTATTCAATTTCAAGTCTTGAACTTCAACCAAACTTGCTCTTAGTCTTAGATATTAGATGAACCTAGGGTTTCTATGCATCATTATGTATATATTATGTGATGGTTTTGTGAGAATTAATAAAGCTTACCTTTCGACACATGTTATAGGTAAAAGTGAGTTCAAACTTCAAACATATGCATGCATAATATATTGCTGAATATATCTAATTCCTATTATTGTGAAAAACACAGCTCAATTCGATTAATTTACAGTTAATACAGTAAACACAGAAACAATGGAGAAACTGTACATGTTTTAGCTCGGAAATTACATGAAAATAATTACTAGGTAAATATTTTTTGTTTCTCAGTGAAAGATAGTCCGAAAATATTCCTACATAGATATGGTTGAATTTAGCTTCATAGCCAAATACTACCAGAAACAGAAGCATGTTGTTGCATACTGCTCAAATCTGCAATAAGGAAAAACAGACTCCTATGATCACAGGCTCTAATCGAAGAAAAGGAAGAATCTATAACACGAAATCAATGGATACGATGTTGTTGTCTGATTGTCAGTTCTCAAATCGAACGACTAAACAGGTGATGTTGTCGGAACTCCCCTTGCCGTAGGCTTCTTCCACCAGTTTTCTTGATGCTGCTTCAGCATCTGCTATGTCTTGCACGATGTTTACAGCATCCTGGATGAACGACGAGTAGAGTTGGACTTAAGAAAACGTTCGCGTGCAGATCCAGACGAAAGCAAATCATGCAATGCGAGCATATATGCTAGCTGAATTCATGCGCGTAATAGAAAGGGACTAACCTTATTTGAGAGGACATTCCATAGGCCGTCGCTTGCAATTATAAGAAAATCTACACCGTCAATTTGTTCTTCCTAGATTCCATAACAAATGTCAAAACAAGGAAATCCCATTAAGTTATAGAACTTGCACGTTTGGTTTGCTTTCACATAATCTTCAATGAAGCATACCAGATTATCATCAAATGCTTTGTGGTCAAGAAACACTTGTGCATTAGAGTAAAATTACAAACTGCGATTCTAGAATGCAAGTTGGAGAAAATGCAATAACAATACCTGAATTTCAGGCTCCGCCACTACATATGGTCTAAGAAGTTTATCTCCAAATGCTCGAGAAACAGCAAGAACGCCACCAACCCTCCATGTACCTGACCAAGAGGCACAGTGTTGAGGCAAAAAAAGTAGCTAAACATGCAGCCAGACGAGAGGGGGATTGATTAACTACAACTCGATTTCAATATGTAAATGTCTCGGCAAATATTCCTATTTCGGTGGACACCCAAAAAACCACAGACAACATTTGACACCATAGTTGGTATGTGGTATACTGGTATTTAAGAATTATTACATGTGTTGGATACAAATTAAACAGAAACTAATGTGGAATACAACAGAAATGACAAAATCAAGCGTTATGATTTCGAAACACCAGAAGAAATCATGAGAAGCACAACTGACTGTAAGATATAATATTGACAAGAACAGGAAAGACGTGAGAATTCAAAGTTACCAGCCCAAACGATGAAACCACCAGCCTTTTCAATCCGTTCACGTTCATCAGTCCTATCAGGCTTGTGGTCAATCGACAATGGAATTGCTACATAAAGCAGCAAATGTCAGCAAAGTGCTAGAGCTAACGACTCGAGATCTCAGTATATGCATAAAGCGTAGATATAAAATGATCTCAAAAGAAAGAGTAAATCAATGGGCAAAAACCATATAGGACCATGAGTCCACTCGCTCCACCTCAAAAGCCTGATCTTAAGCTGAATTATAGTTGATTGAGTGATGAAGCATTTCAAGCTCTTCCTTAGAGAGTTTTCTAGATATACTATGAAGCAAATTCATCATTCCCCAATAAGGGTCGGATATGAGAGGTTCTTTTAGCGACAAGATACTAAATATTTCATATATTTATACAAAGATACTAAATGCAAAATCAGACAAAAACTATCCATGCAAAAAGATCGAGCTCCCAAGATGGCATCAAACCTGAACCAGCTCTAGAAGCAACAACTCTAGAATCTCCCACATTTGCAACAAATATCTTGTCCTGCACAAGGACAGCAGTTGATGCAGTCGAACCTGCATCTTTCTGTTGACCTTTCTCTTCATTGAGGTACTCTGTGTCAGTTTGTTTAAAAGCTTCAACTGCAATCAAGAGCGTGTCGTATTACAGGATACACCACCTCAGTTCTTCTTTTTTTTTTACAATATATCACATTAATCGTTACTCTTGGAGTCTTGAAATCCATACCGATAGCTAACTTTGTATCTTTGATAAAATCAGGGTGGCTTCTGAGATTATTAAAGAGATTCTTCTTAAGGTACTCTGCAGTTCGGAACCCACCATGCCCTGGTATCAAACATAAAAAAAAAAAAAAAAAAAAAAAACAAGAAAGCATCACACATTAAATAATTTTCACTTTCTCCATTAATACATTATAGCATAAATAAGATCAAGAGAGAATTGTGGTTGGATTCATCAAGGAGCTATAAGATAACCGAAGTTCATAGTGTCGTTATTTTCATAAAATGATGATGTACCATCATAAACGCCAAAAAGGGCAACCATTTGACCATCCACTTCTGATATCCGAATCTCGTAATAATCCTCCATGGATGAACGTTTACCCTTGAAACTGGAATATCCATAACTTATCCTTCCATTCTTATCTCTAGTGAGATTGCTGCAATTTTGAAAAAATAAAATAAAAAAAGACTGCATTTTCTCTTAAAACAATTAAACAAGTAATATCTCTCATGGTATCACAATCCCACAACAATAAATCAATCAATTCCATCCCCCAAAATACGCCTGATCGCATACAAACCTAGTTTCAATTTCAAGCTATCAATAACAACATTTCACCCTGCAAGCACACTGCAAGTTTGACTCTTTTTTTTTTTTTTTTTTTTGCATAATCCCAAAGCTATTATTTCTCTCTTAATAAAATAATCTCTCTCAATACATCATAATCCTACATTCAATAAATCAACCCATTCCATCCCCCAAAATACGCCTGATCGCAGCTAAACCTAGCTTCAATCAAGTTCATGCTATCAACAACAACATTTCAACCTGCAACAGCACACCATTGTAAATAAATATAACAAAATGATCAGAAAATAAAAAAAATGCACCTGGTTCCACCACCGCTCAAGATGGCATCGGGATTTTTAGACGGAGCATTTGAATTGGGCGGCGGCTCCGCCGCGGGCGACGGCGACGCATCCTTGAGCGGTACCGGCCGCTGAGATTGGTGTCGATCTTGATCAGTGTTCATTGTACATTCGGACAAAACCTTATTCCATAAAATCGATTTCTATATTTCATTCATCGTCTCTCTCTCTCTGTAGAAAAACGTTGGAGTTGGAGGGCTCATCCTTAAAACAGTTAACGGGCGGGGCAGCTAAGACTACGGGATAATGCAAATTTTTTTCTCTTTTCTTTTCCTTTTTCTTTTATTATAAAATTGCTATATAAAGTCAAAAACAAAATTTCAGTATTTATTAAATCCCTTTCCCATTTTAAATTTTAATTATTGTCGTTGTTATATTAAGGGTGCATTTGAATTTGCTGGCGTGATGATGTAAAATAGAATTATACTGTTTATAGAAATTGAAGTAAAATAGAATTAGTACTTTTCTTTTTAACAAAACAATTGATTACTAATCAACCATTTTTACTAAAGTGCTATTCATAATAAATTTGGACTGTGGGGAATGCCTAAACTGTCCTCCATAGTTCTATTAGTAAAAATTTAAATAGTTATTAGTGCTTAAATATATTATATAAGTTCCCTAAAATTATGTATTTTTCTACGTTTCAAATATATACATTTTTTACTTATAAAAATATTCTAACATTTATATTTATTTATTCATAATTAACTTGACAATATGTGTGAAATCATTTTTCACTATTAATACACTCAATAGCTTTTTAATAAAATTTGTGTCAAAAGATTTTCTACATATATTGGATGGATGAAATATCAATTTTGAGTGTATTCTAATTTTGCGAGTAAATTTTGAAACAAGTAAAAGACAACGCATAAATTTAATGGTTGGAGTAATAATTTTAGCGCTAATTCAATTCTCGCCCAAATTAAACATAACATGATAATCGAAATGTTGATATGAATAGACCGAAGGTATAAATTCTTGGATTAAGCTATATCTAAAATTTAACTTTTAACCATATTTATTTTTCTGATTAAAAAATGCATACATTTTTATTTTTTTTGAAATTTAACTTAAGCTGCAAGTTTACTGACTAATAACTTGATTGTCTGAATTTTGATGGACTATCCAAAGGCATGTTGGAAAGTTCTTAATGTTATACTTCTAATATTACTTATATTAATGGTTTTTGGTCATTGAAAGTGGTAAAAAAAATGGGATGAAAGCTAATGGCATGAAACTCTATATCTTTTTTATTTTTCGAACATTTTTTAGGACCAAAATCCAACAATATAAGTATAGGTTAAGTACCAATTACCCCTATCGATGGCGTCCTTATCGCGTACAGAACACTATAGTCAGGGTTAGAGTTGTTTACTACCTCAATGTGACAAAATCGCACCAAATACCTCCCGCTACTTAACAGATGTTAACACCGTTATAAAAAAAATATTTTTAAAATTTTTAATTATGATGGCCCCAACTATCTCTCTCTCTCTCCAGCCAAACCTTCGCCGTCGAGCTCCAGTCCACTTCACTACATGAAAATTCTCGTCGATCTGCATCTTTAATTGAAAAATATGAGAAAACCCTGATAATTAGAAGGAATCCAAATCTGTTGCTCTCACCCTAGCTAGCTCGATTCAAGGAAAAAAAAAGGGGGATCCAGATGGGCGGAAGCCGGTGATGCGCGCGGCGACGATGTGCGGTCCAAGGCACGAGAAGCGAATTTGATCGGCGGTGAGGAATAACCAGCTATTGTCTAGACGCCCAGCATCTCAACTTTGACTCTCTCTCTTTGTTCAAAAAATCCGATATGAGTTCTGAAAGAAAAATGGGGATCTGAGGGCTCGATTAATCAGCAATCGTTGTCTGATCTGCCGGAAAAACCTCTGCATCAAAGTTTTTATAGCAAGGAGTATCCACAATTTCAGTCTCCGGCTTTTCGCTCTTCAAGATTCCGTCCAGATTCTGACAAGGGTAAATCCCCTCAATCACCGGCCACCACGCCCAGGTCTGGCTCCGGGGAAAGCTATAGAATCTGAAGACCGCGAAACCAAGTTCCCGGATAGGAAGGTTGAAGAGAGTTCGAATAAGTTTGGCTGGAGAGAGAGAGAGTTGGGGCCCACCATAATAAAAAATAAAAAAAATATTTTTTTTAACAGTGTTAATGTTCGTTAAGTAGCGGGGGTATTTGGTGCGATTTTAACACGTTGAGGTTAGGGATGGCAGTGGATCTTGGACCCGGTCCAGATCCGTGGATCCAGATCCGTTTTTACGGATCTGGATCTCAATTTTTTGGACCCGACGGATCTGGATCTGGATCTGGATCTCAGTTTTGAAAACGGATCTGGATCTGGATCTTGAAATTTTAGATCCGGATCCGGCCCAGATCCGACCCGTGGATCCGTTTTATTTTATATGTATATTTTATATTTTATATTTAGTTTACTAATAATATTAACTAAATTAAAAATAATAAATAAATTATATTCAAAAGAACAAAAACTAAAAGTAATTAGATAAAAGTATTTTGTGTTATATTTTTCATGATGGAAATCAGATGTTGTTTATTTTGTGAAATTTTTTTAATTTAATTTAAAAATAGCAGATCCATGGATCTGGACCCGTGGACCCGCGGATCTGGATCTGGATCTAGTATATGAAAACGGATCTGGATCTGGTATTGGCCAGACCCGGTCCAGATCCGGCCCGTTGCCATCCCTAGTTGAGGTAGTAAACAACTCTAATCCTGACTAGGAATGTCAATCGGGCCAACCCACTCGGTTTCGGGCCAACCCATTCGGTTTCGGGTTATTTTCGGTTCGGGCTAGTCGGTTTTTTTATTTTTCGGGCTAAAAATTTTCGACCCTAACCCTAACCCACTCGGTTTCGGGCTAGCCCGTTCGGGTTCGCAAGTTTATGATTTTTTTATATGTTTAATTTTTTTTTATAAATAATCATATTCTTGTAATAAAAATATGTCATATTTTTTAAATAAAAAACATTCACCTTATTTTCGATACAAAAATTAGTACTCCCTCCGTCCCAAAGGAAACGTCCTCCTTCTTTTGGGCACGGTTATTAAGGATGCATAATCTGCCTAATCTAGTAGAATATTAAGGAAATTTCAGTTTCTACTAGATTAGGCAACATATAAGATTCAATGACAGATTATGCATCATTTCAGTTTCTACTAGATTAGGCAGATTATGCATCCTTAATAACCGTGCCCAAAAGAAGGAGGACATTTCCTTTGGGACGGAGGGAGTATTTTTTAACGTAAGTTTACATAATATCTAACTTTAACTTCGTTTCCGATATAAATTGTATATAGATTTAATATAAATGATTATCTTTCTTTGACTTTTATATCATAGATATTTGTTATTAACCCTTGGAAAAAATCAAAACATATTCTACAAGCATCAAAAAGTTATTATCGAATTAAAAAGTAAAGTATTAAAATTTAAAAATCAATTAATAAGAAAATGTTCGGTTAATTGGGCCAACCCACTCGGTTTTCGGGCCAACCCTATCGGGCTCGGGCTATTTTCGGTTCGGGCCATTCGGGCTAATTTTTTTTCGGGCTAAAAATTTTCAGCCCTAACCCACCTTTTTTATCGGTCTATTCGGGTCAACCCATAGGTTTCGGGCTTTTTTGACATCCCTAACCCTGACTATAGGGTCCTGTACGCGATGAGGACGCCATCGATAAGGGGGAATTTGATACTTAACCCTATAAGTATTACTATTAGAGAGCTACTGTCAAGATGTTTACAACAATATCTTTGAATAGGGGTGGATGGGTACGGTATACCGAAATTTTTTTGTCATACCGTATACCATACCGTAAATTGCGGTATGAGAATTTTCATACCGTTGCCGTACCGTACTTTTCGGTATACCGAAGATCGGCATACCGAAAATTTCGGTATGAGAATTTTCATACCGTTGTCGTACCGATAGTGCGGTATACCATACCGAAAGTCGGTATACCATACCTTACGGTATTACCGAAATTATTGTTATATCGTTTCATGCCTAAATTGCCAAACTATTAAGATATACCGTATATTTGTACATATTGAAATTTCATTAAACAAATACAAATAACTTTCTAACAATTAAACTCCACATCTTCAACAAAGCAAAAAAATAATTTACCACTAATATATATATACCGGTTTTTCGGCATATACCGTGGTATCGGTATATATCGGTATACCGCGGTATGAGGAAAATGATACCGTTGCCATACCGAAAATCTTCGGTACGGTACAATACCGTACCGAAATTTTCGGTATACCGAAATTTCGGTATTTTCGGTATTTTTTCGGTACGGTAAGTGCGGTATACCGATTTTTCGGTATTTTGCTCCATCCCTATCTTTGAATTATCCATCGAATTTTGGACAATCAAGTTATTGGCCAACAAATTTTTAGAGTCAGGTCAAATTTTTAAAAAAATAAAAAATTTATGTATTTTTTTTATTAAAAAATAAATTTAATTTAAAATCAAAATTTAAGTATAGTTTATTACTCCATATAGGCAGATAATTCTAAATTCTTTGTACTATTTTCAGAGAATTATTATATATATTTTTTACAAATATAGTGGGAAGTGAAAATAAGAGTGGAAAAAAGATAAATTAAGCACTATATAGTGAGCAAAATACCCGAAATCCGAATATCCGATCCGATCCAATCCGAAATTTAAACTTTGGTTCGGATTAATCGGATCTTTGGATCGAATCGGATTGAATTTTAAGAAAATTTCGGATATTCGGATCGGATCGGATCAGTACTTTTCAAATCCGAAATCCGAATTGTATTTAATATATATATATATATATATATATATATATATATTGAATATGTTAATTTATATATATATAAATTTTGAATTATTGAATATGTTAAAAAGTAAAACCTAAACCCTAATTTCCTAACTAAATCAGCGCCGCACACACAGCCACAGCTCCACTCCACCACCGCGTCTGACTCCCATCGCTCTCCAGCCTCCACCACCGCGCGTTCCGCGCCGACGCCGTCCCACCCCGCCGGCCACCACCCCACCTACTCTTCGCCTGCAATCCCCCACCACGCCACCTCCGCGCTTTCAATCCCCCAGAGCAGCTCGAAGCTCGAGCGCAGAGCGCCGCAGATCTGCGCCTCTCTTCCCGACGGCCGACGCCCTCCACCTCTGACCTCAGAGTTTCAGACGCCCTCCCCAGAGCACCTCATCGGCGCGTCATTCCTTCAGGCTGCAGGTAGGTTCGACTTTAGTTTTTAGTGAACCTCAAGAATGTTGAAAATTGATGCTTAATTATGACTTATGACTTATGAGTTATGATTGTGTTCGAATTTTGTTGATGTGTTCGAATTTTTCAGCCTTATGAATTGGTGCAGTTGTTTCAATTTTGTTCGAATGAATTGGTGCAGCCTTATGAATTGTGTTCGAATTTTTCAGCCTTATGAATTGGTGCAGTTGTTTCAATTTTGTTAGAATGAATTGGTGTAGCCTTATGAATTGTGTTCGAATTTTTCAGCATAGATTCTTCAGTTGGATTTTCGGATTGTTAGGCGTATGTATTTCGGATTTCTTGTCATTTTGGATTTTCGGATTTTCGGATTTTGCTTATATTTCGGATTTTTTCGGTTTGGATCGGATTTTATCCGAAAACTTCGGATTTTCGGATTCGGATCAACGGATTATATGGTTCGGATTGGATTTTATTTTCTTCAAACTTCGGATTTTCGGATCGGATCGGATCAGGCAAAAATCCGATCCGTAATCCGAATGCTCACCCCTTATATCATCAACAAACAATATTTTATTTTTAAATGTAGAGTTTTTTTCTCATAAACCCTAAAACCCATTTATAGCACAGACCAACCGAAGGCTATTTGCCATCTCCCACACTAAGCGGCGCCGGCTATTCCATCATCGCTTGCCGCCGCCATGATGAGAGCCGGAGGTATTCTAGCTGCTTCGAAGACGGAGTTCAAGAAAAAACAGGAACAAGCTAAGAAATCGAAATCATGCGGATTCGAGTCCTTGGGACTAAGTCTTAATATCTATAATGGGGTGAAGAAGAAGGGTTATAGGGTTCCGACGCCCATTCAGAGGAAAACCATGCCGTTGATTCTAACAGGATACGATGTGGTCGCCATGGCCCGCACCGGCTCCGGAAAGACCGCGGCCTTTCTGATTCCCATGCTCCAGAAGCTCCAGCAACACGTGCCGCAGGCTGGAGTGAGAGCTCTTATTCTGTCGCCCACGCGTGATTTAGCTCTTCAGACTTTCAAATTCGCCAAAGAACTTGGCCGCTATACAGGTAATTGGTTAAATTTTGTTGTTAGCGGTGTGATTAGATGGATAAACGGAATGCGTTTTTTGTTTGAGTGATTTCACGAGTGTTGAGAATTAATTCTGTTTTAAGCGTCATCATGTTAGCATATCTATAAGCATAATGTTCCCTGTGATTTTATTCGTATTTTAGTGGTAGGAGTTGATCTTGCTTAGTTATGATGGTGAATGTTTGGAATGCTGTAAAGGCACTAGTGTGTTTATATGTGTTAAAGGCTCAATGCGATAAGAGATGTAGGTTGCTATATAAATGTTTTTGGGACGTATGATTTCTTAGAGTTGATTTACTTCAACTGTAAGTAATTATCATATTCGTTAGTATGGTCGCATTTGACATCATTTGAGGTATATTGAAATGAGTATAGAGAAACGAGCTGCCATTCTTGAGTGGCTATATTGATTTGAGTTGATTGGACAGAATCTACATAAAGGTGCACGATTGATATGCTCATTTTCATGTACGTATTCGTTGCTTTTTCTTTGTAGGCCTTCGTGCCAGCTTACTAGTTGGTGGTGATAGTATGGAAAACCAATTTGAGGAATTGGCACAGCGTCCTGATTACATAATTGCTACTCCTGGTAGGCTCATGCATCATTTGGAAGAGGTTGATGACATGTCTTTACGTACTGTGGAATATGTTGTTTTTGATGAAGCCGACTGCCTCTTTAGCATGGGATTTGCAGAACAATTGCACAAGATCCTTGCACAACTGAGTGAGAATCGTCAAACTTTGCTTTTTAGTGCAACTTTACCTAGTGCCCTTGCAGAGTTTGCGAAGGCTGGTCTTAGGGATCCTCAACTAGTCAGGCTCGATTTGGAGACGAAGATAAGTCCGGACTTGAAGCTTTGCTTTTTCACTTTAAGGGAGGAAGAAAAACGCGCTGCAGTGCTTTATTTGGTTAGGGAGCATATACGTTCTGATGAACAGACTCTAATTTTTGTTGCAACCAAATATCATGTTGAGTTTCTCTATGCTATGTTCAAAGAAGATGGTATCGTGGCATCTGTTTGTTATGGGGATATGGATCATGATGCGCGTAAGATCCATGTATCAGAATTTAGGGCTAGAAAGACTATGTTGCTGATTGTGACGGATGTGGCTGCGAGGGGAATCGACATCCCTTTACTTGATAATGTAATCAATTTCGACTTTCCGCCGAAACCCAAGCTTTTCGTCCATCGTGTGGGGCGAGCTGCAAGAGCTGGTCGAACAGGCGCTGCTTATTCTTTTGTTACGTCAGAGGACATGGCTTATGTATTAGACCTTCATCTCTTTCTCTCAAAACCAATCAGGCCTGCTCCAACAGAGGAAGAGCTGCTGAGAGATATGGATGGTATTATGAGTAAAATAGATCAAGCAATGGCAAATGGAGACACTGTTTACGGGCGGTTGCCCCAGAGACCTATAGATCTAATTTCAGACAGAGTCCGAGAAATAATTGATTCATCTGCAGAATTGAGTACTTTGGTGGGACCTTTATCGAAAGCATTTGGCTTATACTCAAAGACGAAAGCAAAACCTTCCAAGGAGTCCATTAAAAGAGTGAAAAAATTGCCTCGTGAAGGTTTACATCCAATGTTTAGGAATGTCTTGGGTGGCGACGAACTAACTGCTTTGGCCTTTTCTGAGCGCTTAAAAGCATTTAGGTATGCCTTAAATCAACTATCTTATCTGTATTTTAGGACTGTATGATTGTAATTGTGTCTGTTTTCTTATCTCTCGCCGTTGCATGACCTATCTCAATAGACCCAAGCAAACCATTTTGGAAGCTGAAGGCGATGCTGCAAAATCAAAAAATCATCAGGTAATATATTCTCGTACATCTTCTCACGTGCTGAATGTTTTTATTCGACTTTTACAAAAAATCATTTTGATTGCCATCTCCGCCAAATTTGACAATTAAGTGAAATTTCAGGGATCTGCTAGTCAATGGGCTGATATAATGAAGTTGAAAAGAGCTGTTCATGAGGAGGTGATAAAAAAAGTTCAGCGACAGCGTTCCAGAGACGATGATGTTAGGAAGGTGATATATTTAGTAAAGTATTTGTAAGTTCATGATGGACTGATTTTTCGTATTCACCAATAAACTGCTTGTTGCTTGGTATTTGTCTGAGACGATGTTTAGAGTATGCGGATTGATGCCACTTCTTTATTTATTTATTTTTCTTCCTAATTTCTTTTTGTTCTTGTAGGAAACTGAAGCTGAAACTGACGCTGATCATTGTCCTTCAAAAAGCAAGCGAAAACAAGGTGCACGTTACATTATATCTGTCAATACATCTATTTTTCTGAGCTTCAAATGTTATATAAAATTATGTGAGTGAGAGGATTAGATGGAACTCAGGGAATTCCTATATAAGTTGGAACAGAACCGATCACCTACCCACGGTGGGCATGCATAACGTGCCCACCATTGATGTGACAATTTTAATTAGGAAAGATAACTAATAAATCTTACTCTAATTAAAATTATCTTACTATAATTACAATTGCCACATCATGGTGGGCACGTTATGCATGCCCACGGTGGGTAGGTGATCGGTTCTGTAAGTTGGAAATAGTGCTGCCTGCATATATTGATTGTTGGCTAAAAACAATTTAACACAAATTAGTTGTGGTTTAAGAACTTGGTTTGTGGCAAATGGATGAGCAAAAGACATGAGGATATTTATTTTCGTTTATTAAGTTTTTGATGTGATTGTCTTTGGCATAGACATATTGATGCTTGGTGAGTTTCACAATTTAAGTAGATGGACATTAGCACAATAATTTGACTGTTTCTCTTATTTTTTGTTCTGTGCAGTATCCGGCACCAAAAGGAAAGCACAGAGTTTCAAAGATGATGAGTATTTCATAAGTTCTGTGCCCGTAAATCAGGTTAGTTTGATCAACTTCACACCATACCTGTCACTTTGATTACCTTGTGTAATTTACACTCGCAGAACCGCTTGCTTAGTAGCTATTCATCTATGATAGAATTGTTTTTAATACTCATTTGATTTGATGGCCTATTATATTGAGATAACATTTTTGTATCTGTGTCAATTACAGCATTTTGAAGCAGGACTTGCAGTGAGAGGTAACCAAGGCTTCGAAGCAAATAGGTGAGCGTGTTATTTGATGATAATTGTATATATCTTGGTATCTTCTTATAGCATGAAATCATCCAATCCTCACTTACTGTTCCCATATTTCACTCCTTGAATATGGCCCAAATTTTGCAATCTAGTGTTCATTTGACTTTCATATGCTAATGGGGATTGACTGATCCTAATAAACAGGTTGGACGCTGCAGTTCTCGACATAAATGCCGATGATGGTTCAGGAATGCAGAAGCAGAAATCTACTTATCACTGGGACAAGGTACTACAAGCTGTTCTTCCAATACCAATATCTATTTTGCAATAGAATATAAGAACAAGAGGCACCCACAAGCACATGAACAGAGCATCTTGATCTAATTTGACGTGTGTCATCCGTGTTGTGCAGAGAAGCAAAAAGTATATCAAACTGAACAATGGAGATCGGGTGACAGCCAGTGGGAAGGTACTTTGTCCAATACAAATTAGTTGCCTAATTTGAAGAATTTCTCAATGTTATATTGCGAAGGTGTAAAGAAAATTATGCCGTTTATGTTCATTTATTTGGCTCGTTAACTGTTCGCGCATTTTGTTTGCATGTAATTCTGGCTCGCAGATTAAAACAGAAAGTGGTGCGAAACTGAAAGCCAAGAGCACTGGGATATACAAGAGATGGAAAGAAAAATCACACAGTAAGGTATCTCTTAGAGGAACAAACGACAGCGCTGCAGATGGAGCTGCTAGTTCATCGGGTAAATCTTGAACACCAACCTACTATAGCGCGATTGTACCCAACCCCTACCCCCCGAGGAAATCACACCATTGAAAACACAATCAACCTCTGTGTTTGATCATCTCGGCTTCTTGTTAGGACAGGTGCTTCTGGTTTTCGAGGGGACAACCGGAGATTCAAGGGTGGAAACCTTAAAAGGCCGGTGCCAAATGCGCATGTCCGTTCAGAGATCAAAGATCTCAACCAGGTTAGTAAGGATCGGCAGAAGAAGGCCGACCGCGTCTCGTATCTTAAGAGCCAACAGAACAAGAAAGGAAAGAAGTTTGTGAAGAATAGCAAGAGAGGAAGTAGCAATAGAGGAAAGGGTGATGATAGAGGAAAGGGTGGCAATAGAGGAAAGGGTGATGATAGAGGAAAGAGTGGCAATAGAGGAAAGTTTGACAATAAAGGAAAGTTTGGAAGCAAGGGAAAATTTGACAATAAAGGAAAGAGTGGCAATAGAGGTAAGGCCAAGTACTAGGGTTGGATTCATTATAACCTGCATGAGCTTCAATTTAATGGGAAAAGATGTAAATTTTGGCCAAGTTATTACTGATTTAAGTTGTATTCAAATTTTGATATTTATGTGTTGTTATAACATTCCATCAATGTCACATGAATTTTGCTTTTTGACTTAGTGTTCGAGTAATGAGACTAGATGATATGCATGAGTTTACAAGCTACAATTTGCAAAGTTGCAACTTCGTATATATAATCAAATCTTGCTAAGAAAAGAGAAAAGATTAGTATTGTATTTTTTTTATAAAAGAAACACTTATGTAACTCAATGATGTGAACACATTCTACAAATTGATATCTTTAAGTTGAAATTCTAATTTCGCTTTTTGTAGAAGAGCAAGGTTGTATTATTTATTTAATCTTTCAAGAAATCCATGTTTTTCAGTGTGTAGGGGATCCTTTGTGGGGTTTTGAAGAAGATACGATCTAAAGTTGAAATAAACGGGATCTATAAGGGTAAAAGAGATTATTGTTTTTCTTTTATTATTTTTAAATTTGATAAATTTTGGAAGGTTGTATTGAGAAAAAGATAACCTACTGTACGAAAACACTTTTAATTTATTTTTTCTGCGTCGAGTTGAAAGTAGTTGGAATACAGTTAATGTTGTATAAATAATAAATGTCTAGAAAAGAAGAAACTACAAAATATTTCAAGTCACCGTCACATCATTTTCTCCTTTAAAGATAAGACCGTAAACCAACCAAATAAATTTCACACAAATTTGGCATTCATTACTATAAAGATTATATCGAACAATTAAATACTACTTGAGCATAATCATCGTGAAATTATGTTGAAAATTTCCAAATTTCACTTACCTAATTTCTTTTCGTTATTTAAGTCTAACCTTTCCAATGTCAAAATATATCGAAATTTGACTATCGTTGATGATACATAACTTATCATTGAACTTTTTTTTGGGACTACCATAACATTTGAAAGACAACGAACGAAACACTTGGAATAATTTTTATTGGAATTAAATTTTTAGCACTTTAAAATCAAGAAAGGAAAGAAGAAAAAAAAGTTAGAAGCAATGGACAACGCATCGAAAATGATCAGCGCCACAAAGTGACAGTTAAAATACTGTTTTCCTCCCGCGAAAAAGCTTTTACAAAAAGTGACTTCATTACCTGGCTTTATTCAACTGGAAAGCCCCAACTCCAACATGCCCACACCTCCCCCTATTTTTTTTCACGCTACTTTTCTTCGTCTGCTCTCCTCTCTGCTCCAAGATCACACTTTCTCCATATTCTCTGCAAAAAATGGTTAAAGAAACTGAATTCTACGATATTCTCGGCGTCAGCCCCGCGGCATCAGAGGAGGAAATTCGCAAGGCCTACTATCTTAAGGTTCGGATTGATTTGATCTTCATCTTCTCGCGCAGACGCCTTTTTGATTTGTTAAGCAGCTGATTGTTCTTGTGCAGTTTAGCTGATTTTGTACTCTGAGATAATGTGCATTTGTGTGCGTGTGTGTGATTGACGTTGATGAGATGAGTGAAGTTTTTGATGGGTAATTATCTTGTTTTGAGGGTTTATTTTGCCATCAAGGAGTGATGGATCATAAATCATCAAGTTTTTTTTCAAAAAAATTTGCATTTTCCGTAAATATGTAGCGAATTTGGGGAGAATCCATTGTTATTACTTGTATCATGAGACTTATGTGTGTGTGTGTGAGAGAGAGATGACGATGATTAGTTGAGCGCAGTTTTTGATTTATTTTGCCTTCAAGAGTGACGGATAGTAATTCATCAAGTTTTGGGGGGATTTTACATAAAAATATGTTTCAAATTTGGAGAGAATCCACTGTAATTACTTGTATCATGAGAATAGTGGATGCATGTGTCAGTTTTTGATGGCTTAACTATTTGTTTTAGAGGCGGTCTTGTTTGCTCCATGGAGCACCGTGCTCCATGACACTAACACTTGCATTAAATGACACTAACACTAACACTATCTTGAAATGACACTAACACTATTTTGTTTTATAAATGACACTATCATGTTACGTAAATAACACTGCTTGAAATGACACTAACACTATCGCGAATAACACTATCATGTTAGTGTCATTTAATGCAAGTGTTAGTGTCGTGGAGCACGGTGCTCCATGGAGCACAGAAGAATTTGCGTTTGTTTTAAGGGTTTACTTTGCCATCAAAGAGTGAGGAGCATATACCAACTTCAAAAGTAACTACAGATCATAATTCATCGAGATACTTGGTCCTTTCCATAAATATGTATGAAGATTTGGAAAAAAAATTCATTGTAATCCAACAATTCTCCATGATTGAGGGAGTTCATATTCTTGATAGTTTATTGTTCTCCTCTGTTCTTGCACATTCATCTGCAGGTCTAATGATGCAATTATGAAAAAAAGGGTTCAATCTCTAGTAATTTGAGTAGATCTTCAAAGAATTCCATCAAGAAATTTCCTGATATTATCATGTTTGGATCTATGTCACAACATTGGTTGATCCTTTCTTTTTCAAGTTGATGATAATATCAGATATTCAATCAAACTTTGTATACACGCGATGTTTAGCGATCTTCATGTTTGCAGGCGAGGCAAGTTCACCCCGATAAGAATCCAGACGATTCCCAGGCAGCTGCCCGATTTCAGGCAATCCCACTTCATCTCTTCATAGCATTTTCTTGATTGATTTAACTTGCTCTATTACATTTTGAGATACTACATATTATTCTTCACAACAATGAAGTTTATCCTTGCTGTCATCAGGTGCTAGGAGAAGCTTACCAAGTTCTGAGTGATCCATTGCAGAGAGATACATATGATCAGAATGGGAAGAATTGCATATCTAAGTAAGTTTCTTTTAGAATTTGTGAGTTTTTTTTTATAAAAGGAAGTGTGAGTTTCATTTCCCATATTCATTCCTTCTTGTAGGGAGACAATGCTCGATCCAACTGCTGTCTTCGCCCTCCTGTTTGGGAGCGAGCTTTTTGAGGATTACATCGGCCATATAGCAGTGGCATCAATGGCCTCAAGTGAGCTAGCTGGTGAGGGTGACAATCCGGAAAAAGTCCACGACAAGCTCAAGGCAGTCCAACGAGAGAGGGAGGAGAAGCTTGCTGCGAAACTGAGAGACTTCCTTCAGCAACATGTTGGTGGTGACAGAGATGGATTCATCAGAAAAGCTGAATCAGAAGCAGAGAGGCTTTCACATGCATGTTAGTATATATCCAACAAATAAATTCTCTTGACGTCTGATCATCTTTCAAGAACACGAACTAGGAGATTCATATACTCATCTTTTCTGCTGAATGATAACTACCTGCAGCTTTTGGTTCTGAAATGTTGAATACCATCGGATACATATACACGAGGCAGGCAGCGCTGCAGCTAGGGAAGAAAGCCATCTATCTAGGGGTGCCGTTTGTGGCTGAGTGGGTTCGCAACAAGGGACACTTTTGGAAGTCACAATTCACTGCATCAAAAGGTTCTAATGCGCCTTGATCCTCTTGCTACTTCATCTCCGCCTGTACTTTGTCTTGTCAAAGTCGGTTCAACTGCCTTCTTGCAGGTGCTTTTCAGCTTCTGCAGCTTCAGGACGACATCAGGCGCCAGTGCAAGATCGAGGGCAGTGGTGAGGAAGACGACGTGGAGGCTCATTTACGACAGAATAGAGAGACGCTCATGAACTCGCTATGGAAGCTGAATGTGGTAGACATTGAGATAACTCTGGTGCATGTCTGTCAAATGGTTAGTTCTATGCAACATTTTGTCTTTAAAAACAATAAAATTAATAATGGACTCGAAACAACGTTTCTGAACTCAATTTCTGTGCATTTTGTAGGTGCTGCAGGATGGCCGTGTGAGAAGGGAAGAGCTCAAAATGCGAGCCGTCGCTCTGAAAAATCTAGGGAGAGTTTTTCAGGTAGTTTTCTTGCACCGTTGGTGGCATGCTGTGTTCAAGAATGTGTGACTTGATCTCATATATCAAGTTTCTGATCAACTTTTTTCAATTTTTTGTTTGGTGTATTTTATTCATTGACGAAGTTTTGGATCACAAAATCTAACAAAAGAGGGTGTGTGTGTGTGTGTGTGTGTTTTTTTTTTTTTTAAATCAGAGTCAAAAGTTTATGCAGAATGGTGGAACATCAAAGAAGAAAGTTGCTTCAGCAGATGAAGATGACAGCAGCTCTGATAGCAGTGATGATGAAGACTCTCACAGACCACTAAATTACAGGACTCCTCTTGTTACACAGGTCTCTCTCTCTCTCTACACATATTTATACACACACACATACTTGTACATTCATTTGAATCAGATAAGCAGCAGAAGCAGTTGAGTCTCACTGTGATTTATTTCCATTTGTGACAGGGCATCGGCAGGCTCTTCAGGTGCCTCTGCAACCCGGCATTTGACGTTGATGACGATGAAATTGTGTACAGAGGAAGATGAGTGATCAACAGATTATTGCTTCTGTTTAGACAAGCCTGGTTTTGTTAGAACAACTAAATGGTGTTTTAACTGAGGCTCAGTTCATGTTACAAGAAAGTGTCTGTATCTATACAAAAAAAAAAAAAAAGAGGCATTTTGATTCAGATATTGATTATTTCATGTTTTTTGTTTAGGAGAAAACCACAGTTTCTCATTTTCAAGAGCGTGTATGTAGGTTTGCAAGAAAAACTGAAATTGATTCTGTTTGAAATTTTGCTTGTTTTCCATTATATTTGAAATGATAATTCACAAAACAGATTTTTATAAATCGAAAATAGAGTCCAAATTCTGGTTTGGACACCATAGAGAGATTATGTCAGTAAACTATTACTACTATATTTAAAACTGATTTTAATTTTGCGACCAAAATCAAAGTCAACCCCTTAATTCCAAACTAATTTTTTTTTAGTTCAAATCCCAAACTGATAATTATTCAAATACTTTCTCGGTCAAGCCCATATGCTTTTATCCTTTAACTCTCTGTCTAATTTGATCTCAGTAGGAAAATCAGAATCAATAAAAAGTCATGCATTCATTTATAAAAATTGTACTATGATTTGAAAATCCGGGTTTAATTAATTAATTAATATATGTTTATAAAATGAAAAAATGAACTTATATTTTCCTAGACGAAGAGAGTATAATAATAGGCGGAATCTTTTGTGGTTTTCAAAACCAAAATTCGGCCACTATTCGATAATTTACAGGCTATTATCCGAAAGAAAATTATATAAATAGAGAAAAAGATTCAACCAAATCCATTTGCATTCAGACAAAACTTCTATAAGCACAGCCAACAACCCAAGGAAAGTCAGAAGTTCTTGCCTCAACAGTGAAGTTCAGTGAGCCAAGTGAGGCAGCGCCGTCGAGCCACGGTGCGCCTGGACAGCGCAAGCACAGTGCACGGACGTCAAGTTGAGGCAGCCGCTGATGATCAGCGAGTGACGGCCCGAGCACGTGTGGAGCGCAGGACACAAGTCGCACAGCGCCTGCACTGCTGGAGGCGTCAGGGCGGTGCACTGGCTGATATTGAGATTCGTAAGCCCCTCCTCCTTGTTGTACCTGTTCTTCACGGACGCCCACACCTCGTGCTTGTTCTTGACCCGGCTCTGTGCTAGTGAGTACATGGCTCGATCCGTGATGTTCTGGCAGTAGTAAAGGCCGAGGGACCTCAGGTGAAGGCAGCTGTCAGCCAGAGCTATCACGCTGTCGTCTGAGATATCAACGAACCAGCACGTGTCAGGCCAAAACGCACGAGAAAATAGTAGCCCGAAAAAAGAAAAAAAAATCAAAGGCGTATAATCAGCAAGAAAGTTGATCTATAAAGCAAGACCAAATGCAATCAAAGTTCATCTTAGAATAAACCTAGGTTTAAAAATTCATTGAACAGGCCGGGTAAAGAAAGCTCGTATATTCAGCATTCTTGATAGCACGAGACACTCACTAAAGCTCGATTTTCACATATATAGTAAACAAGAACGATTACCGGTTATGAGAACGCATCCACACAAGTCGATAGCTCTGAGATCGGGGCAACCGTAGGCCAAGCTCTTTATCCCTTCGTCACCAACTCGATCACACCATCCAAGGTTCAAATATTGCAATCCGTTGCAGTTGTATCCAATGGCCTACACAAAATATGGTGAAATGAAATCGATGAAAACACTTCACATGTCATGAAACGAGCAATATTTTTTACAGTACCTTTAGGGCCCTATCAGATGCAGTCCCAACACATCCACAGAGATTTAGAGATTTGAGTTTCCTGCAATGGCCGGTTAGATATCCGAGAGCAGTGTCGCTGAATGCCGAGCAGCCACTTATGTTCAGCTTTATGAGATTTGGACAACCACGAGCTATGGCATACAAGGACGGGTCTCTGAGTAGGAAGCTCTTGCTGAGATCCAGCTCTTGCAGTTCATGGCAATGGCTCGCGATTTCCTCAACAGCATTGTCTTGGAGCTGAGGCACGTCTTGTCGTAGAATCAGAGATTGCAGTTTTGTGAATTTGGGAGCTAGTGATAGGACCAAATTGTTCATGTTTCTCTTGCACCTGAGGAAACATAAATCATAATCATCATCATTCATCGCCATCTCAATCAAACACTAAACCAACGGCACAATACACTCTCTACTGCAACAAAATGAGAAATCCTTCGTGTGCGTGTATTGGCATAGTGGTAGAGTGATTAACCCCTGAGGCCAAAGGTCTCAGGTTCATATTTGAATCCACAGTTACATGGTCTTTTAATATATTTGTTACCAAAAAAAAAAAAAATGAGAAAACGTCCTGTTTGTCTCAACAGAGATGATGAGTTAAACAATGCGATAGATCACTAGAAATGAACCTCAGCACCATCAAAGATCTCCGGTTCAAGTTCCTCCCTCCACAATCACACAGTTCATATATGCTAATATGAAAAAGTAAAAAACGATCGAAACAACCAATCTTCGCATGGCCTAGTAGAGTTTTTAATCTATGTGGAGACTCATAGAGCTGTCTGCAAGTACTTGATACACTATCAAGAGATGAAATGAGAGTGTAAAGAAGTTCTCTTATGCCTAAATACACAAACTTTCACCAAATTCTGGTTTCGCACATGAACTAGAAATCCTCCCTTCAAATACATGAACATCAAGTAGTTCATGATCATAGTAACATGATCATCAAATAAATGTAAACAGTAATCTAATAGCATTGCAAATAATTTAGAATAGGGGGATTCCGCCTAAATACACGAACTTTTAACTCAATTCTAATTTTACACATGAACCAAAAATTGTCTTCTAAATACACGAACTTAAAATTATTCTGATTTTCACACGAACTCAATTCTAACTTAAAATTGTCTTCTAAATACAAATTAATGTCATCGTGGCTAGCTAAAAAGTTCAAACTAATGCCATTAATATTATAATCGGCTGAAATGGCGTATAAATCCAACTATATCGTTTATTATATCGGTCGTTTAAGCCATGCAGATATTTCAGGCGTATTAATTTGGAGGCAATTAACAACGGTGTAAAAAATCAGAATTCTAAAATTCAGTTAGCACCTAGCTCTATTTGCAGTCAAAATTCTAAAGTTATACATGGATCTTGATCTTCGAAAATATGCCATTACAAATTGCTAAAATTTGTTATTCAAAAAGTAGAAACACAAGTAAATATTTCCAAAGTCTAGAGAAAATATCTAGATAGAGAGAGAGAGAATGTGGATATATACCAAGAGAGAGAGAGATGAGTGAGGCCCCAGCAAAGGGCATCTCTCCAACCACGGCAAACCCCGGCCGCCGCCACCGCCGTCCGATCATCCAGCAGAGACAGAATCCTCATCAACAGCTCCACCGGTATATCCTTCCACTCACTAAGCGTCACCCCGCCGCCGCCGCCGCCGCATATAATCTCCATATTTTCAAAGGAGAAATCAAGGCCCTCTGCTCCTCCCATTCTCTGATTTTCCTCACGCACCCTCCTTAATTATATAGAATCCAAAAGCAGAAAAGCTAAAGATCATAAAGCTGCTACCTTTTTTAATTCTGTCAACCAGAAAATCAAAGGATAAGCAAAACAATTATCTTCCGCAATATATATACTTTAATATTTTCTTGAATGATATTTTGGGACTGCTTCAATGAGCGTGAAAAATATGGGGGTGGAGATTTTTTTTTTCTTTTTCGAGATGAGTCAAATATTGAAATTGTGTCTTCGATTGTTGTACGTATCGGTCGCTTTTGAGAGAGAGGGAGAGAGAGGGAGAAGTCCACGTGTTGCATGAGTAGAAGAGGTGTGCTATTACAAGACTCAAGACGTATATATCTTTGTCATTTTATATTGATATTTTAGTTATGTTCTCACTATTTTTCGCAATATTGAATTATCGGATTTATCACTTATAAATTATTAATTTTGTAGTGTTAAATGTTAATTATATGAAGTCGGTTATTTTTCGACTTTGAAAAGTTGATAGAGCTAACTGAGTGACATGACCTACGACTTTACTAATTAAAAAATCTCCGAAGTTAAAATAAAAATATAAAATATATAATATAAAATCGATAATTTTCAAATTTATAGAAATTAATGCATTTTTGGCATTGGCTCTAAACAGAAAGCAAAAAATTGGTGCAGTTTATTTTAGAAAAATAAAGGTGCAGTTTATTTTAGAAAAATAAAAAACGCGTTACTCCATGTTGCATTCAACTTCACACAATTTCTTTTTGACCTTTACTATTGTTTATTCTAGTATTTGTAATACTCATTCATTGATTATTATATATGATAAATAATATTATATATATATATATATATCATAAGTATGAGATTTCAAAACTCTATATGTGACACCTTAATTAATTTGAAATTCCATAAACACTATTTATTGGAATTATTTTTGCAGTGGGCTCCATGCTATAGTTGTTCTCTTTAAATTACGACCTTGATGTGATGGGAAATTAAGTAAAAAGGCAGAAATGACAACACCGCCGCATATCAAGTATAGAGTGACAATTTAATAGTGTTCGTTAATAGAGTAATTAATGTTTGAGTTAAAAAATTTAAAAATTTTATTTATCAAATCAAAAGGAAAGTGGTAATTTGATAAAAATTAACTTTTTTTTTTCACAATTACAAAAATGAAATTTCTTATGAGATAGTATAAAATATATACTCCATCCCATCCGTCTCACATACAAAAATATGAATATTTCTATTTTTGTACATTACCCCCGTCACAATTTCTTTACTTTTTATCTCTATTTTTCATAAAATATGACTCCTTTTTCACCTATAATATACTTTGGGTCAAAATTTAAAATACCCACCTTCATAACTTATCTATCAAAAATACCCACTTTCACAAAACCCCTATCAACCATATCCAACTCATCATTCATGCCAAAACTACCCCTCAACAAATCCTCAACAAATCCATCATTAAACCATTTTATGTTCAAATTATCATAATTCAATTAAGACATAATCAGGCCCAACATGCTTCCGTACAACTTCTAAATAATTCAAATCATAAATCAACAGTATACCTTTTGTCGACGGGTCACCTTCCGGAGCTTTAATCGCGTTTTACGGACTTCTTGCCTCCTCGGCCTTCGTCCAACCACACACTCGCAAGTGATGGTTGCAACCTTCTCCCTTCACTGTGTTCCGGCTTTCGCCGAATGGTCACCTTCAGGAATCAGTTTCCCTCCTTCACTGTGTGTCGACTCCAAATATTTTGTTGAAAAATGAAAAGAAAATATTTTTACTAAACCGGAATAGTTGGACAAAAACTAAGTGTTTATAGAGGAATTATATAATAATTAATTTTATTTCATAAAAACTCCCCAAGGGAGGAGACTAACTTGTTTAGCTACTCATAGTAGCTAATACTTGTGTACATAAAAATAAAAAGAACTAAAACTAAAAACGAAAACTTTGAAAACAAGAATTTAAAATTACAAAGAAAATTCTAGAGAGAGGAAGTGTTGTGTGAAAGTGTTGTGATTTTTCGATGCCCTTCTTCTCTCCAGCTCTTGTGTTTATATAGAGGTTTGAGCCCCTCTATAATTGCTTGGTTGGTGGCCTCGGATTCTTCCTTTGTGGCCAGCTTGCTTGATTGTGACATCCACCTTCTTTTGTTGGCCATTATTGCCGACGCTTGTTAGTGGCCTCACATGGTACTGGACCCCTTCTTTATCTTCTTATAATAATGCTGGTAGGGGCCGGCTGCTTTCTTCTCCACTTACTTTTGTCCTAAAGCTTTTGGTAAGTGGTCCTCCTGTTCTTCCACCCACTTTTGTCGTTTCTTTTGTGGGTGCGATCCTGGCTGTGAATCACATGATTCAAAATATTCTGTCGGCCACCTTACTTTTTTGGTGCCCGAGGTGTCCTTCCCTTTGGGGTCTGATGCTTGTCATGTTCATCAGACCGGAATCTCCTTTTATCCGGCTTCGGAAAGAATCCTTTGCCGAATTCTGGCTCCTTCTGCGATGAGCATTGATCGCAGATCCTATCGATCCAATGGCTTACGTGAGCCATATTGCAGAATTTGCGACGAGTCTCTTTGCTCCCCGCTATCCTGTTACTCCAGATTGTTTGCCTCTTGTCTTCAAAAGACTTTTCAGCAAACTGAGTGGTGGTTCCTGTCATTGTGTTGACCAGGAACGTTCCCAGATCCGAGCTTTGATTGAACTTGAACCTGGACTTCATTTTGTCCATCTCTGTGAGACAGACCCAAAGACCCCATGCTCGTCTCGTGGAGATTTGATCCTCCGGGATTGTTGAGACGATTGCAGCATTAAACTCAGGAACTTTGATTCGATTCAAAGCTCCTGTATCTGGCCTCCGAAGCTTGATGAAATGGAAGGCTTCGTAGACTCCCTTGCCAACTGGTTCTGGAGCTGCACTGAAGAAATACAGTTCCAGGACATCTCCCCTTTTGAGGGACTCGTTGTTCTCCCATGTGTCGAACACCGTTTTCTGGATCCATTTGGGTAGACCCTTGATTTCGGTGAAAGCCGGAGAAGTGGTATAAACTGAAGCTAATGCCCCAAATTCATACCATTCTTTTACATCGTTTGGATTGGCTCCTGGAGTGAACCAAACCCTTGGATATTTTCCTGCAACATCAACCCGGCAATTTCCCGGATTAATGCCTCTTCTCGTAAGAAGTTTCTCCCACCTGTCTTGATAATTCTGCCAAGAAGGAGAAGGAATAAAAAGATTAGTATCAACCTTAACTTGGCCTGTCATGGGCCTAAGGCTGATCTCTCCCTCTTTTACCCCAGAGGTGGAGGGTTGACATGTTGCTTCAGGGATTGACTCCTTAACAACATCTTTTCCTCGAGCGTCCGGCTGTGAAGCCATTCTCTCAGGACTTGGGCTAGGGGTACTTGAATCCCCTGCTACAGGTAATCCGCCCTGTACGGAAAGCATTGCTTTAGCCCGATTTTCACGGACTGCGCGCAAGAGCGGCTTTTCGGTTGCTTCCTGAAGATTGAACATCTTCATGAAACAGACATCAATTTGGCTAGATACTTTGGCTTCGTCAGCCGCTTGTATCTTTCCTGCTTGTTTAGTATGCAGCACACATCTGTGCCACTCTTGTTGTAGCAGCTCTAGGCTTTCAAAGAGCTGCGCCTGTATTGCCTCGATGGCCTCCACTTCAGGGAGCTCCATCCCTTGTAAGGAAATCTGCAAGAACATTCTGGTCAGATTTCAAAACGACAATATCATAATCATAATATTGGCATTCTGCTTGCCATCTAATTAATCTAGCCCTTTCGGGTTTAGATTCAAACTTTTTTGTTAAGAAAGCTTTAACGTTAGTGTTATCAACTTTCAAAACGAATTTTTTAGCTAGTAAGAAAAGCGGCCATTTTTTAAACGCCTTTCGAACTGCAAAGAATTCTTTCTCGTTGATGTGCCATCGCACAGCTTCGTCGTCGGAGAAAAGACCGCTACAGTATCTGCAAGGTTCTTCTCCATATGGGGTGATCTTTGTAAGCACTGCTGCCCACCAGAAATCACTCGCATCCGTGTAGAGGACCAAATCATCCTCGTCTTGTGGTATTGAAAGTTTTGGGAGATTTTTGCAAATCTCTTTCAACTTCTTTATACCCTCTCGATGTTCTTCCTTCCAAATAAATGGAACATCTTTCTTTAGTAATGGACTAAAGATTTTCCTGTGCTCTGCAAGATTTTTGATGAACATTCCTGCAAAGTTAACAACTCCGAGAAAGCTTTGGAGCTGCTTCTTTTCCTTGAGATCTTCTGGAAAATTCCGGACCTTTTCCACAATATGATCTTGTAGAATGATCCCAGATTCATCAATCTCAATCCCCAGAAACTCCATCTTTTGGGTAGCTATAACTGCCTTCTTTTCTGACAGCACTAGTCCTTCTTGTTGGCAAACATCAGCAAAGATCTCCAGATGCCTGACATGTTCATGAATGTTTTTTGATGCAATAAGGATGTCATCAATATAAACAAACATAAACGAAGAATAATCCTTAAATAGATTATCCATCTTCCTTTGGAATATCTGAGGCGCGTTGGCTAACCCCATTGGCATGACATTCCATACATAATGTCCCTGTGGAGTTGAGAAGGCTGTGAACTTCTTACTTCCTTCCTCCATGCGAATCTGGTAAAAACCTGACTTGCAATCGAACTTTGAGAATACCCTTGCATTTCTAATGCAGTCGATAAGGTGTTCTCTGCTTGGGATGAAGTATCCATCAAACTCAAGAATATCATTAATCCCTTTATAATTAATGACTAATCTTGGTTTTCCTCGCTTGATCTCCCCATGGTTTCTTACCAGAAATCCCGGACTACTATAGGGTGATCTTCCATCTTCGATCAGCTTTAAATCAAGGTGTTCCTTGATTATACTCCCCATATCCTTTTGATCTTGAGGATTCATCAGGATAGGTCTGAACCTTACGAACTCATGCTCCTTTCCAGTTTTAACTTTTAAGGTTGCTCTGAGCCGGTTCTTGTTCCACCATGCCAAAGGATCCTCGTGGTAACACTTCTGGATTCTCCTTTTGACGTCGGCAATGGACACCTGTTCGTCTTCCTTGATATCTTTGTGTGATATCAGGGATACTTTGAGGATTTGAGTTTCTTCCTCAGAGAGATTTGGGAATCCCTCAGTTCTGCATTTGAGCAAAACTTCTCCGAATCTCCTTTGATCCTTCATTTGAGGTCTCCGGAGTCTGCCATCATCACCACGCTTGCTGCGAAATTTGATTGGCATTGATCTATGAAAAGCTCCACCGAGCCTTTGCACAATGATTTTGTGGTCACAATTGGTTGTGAACACTAGCCGTCTGGCTTCATTGTCTTGTATGTACCGCTTGAAGCTTTGCAGAAAATTATTTCCAAATAATATATCTGCTCCGGTATCATGGAAATAAATTGGTGGAGTTTTGACCTTGTACCAAGGTGTCTGTCCTGCCCCGCCGATCAATATTTCCGTCTGTTTTACTCCTTTTGATAAGAGCAAAATCTTTTTGGAGAAATCCCTTCCTGCAATTCGAGGTAGATCTTCTTCCACTTCTGCTGGAAAGACTCCTCGTTTTGCTGTACAGATTCCTGCTCCCGAATCCACATAAGCAGCAAAATATTCTGCTTTGTATTTCTCGTATAACATCCCCACCGAGATGTATATTGAGAATGGGCTGGTCATTGGATCATTACTCTTTGGCGTCCAATGGTGATCTCCATTCTTCCTGATTTCCATGACCATGGTTTATATTTGTCAAGGAAATCTCGTCCTAAGATCAGGACGTCTGCTTCTTGTCCGGCTTGGCCTTCCGTCTGGATTTCAAAACCTCCAACCTCCAGAATTCCGATGTATCGGTTGTCTCCTGGATTTGCCAAATAATACAACGAACTACAAGGAAATTGGTTCTCCCTGCTTGTTGTATCAAATCTTGTGGAAACTTGTCTCCATCCTTCGGGACATTTGAGTTTAACCCTCATGTCTGGAGCTGGTGTTTCCTGGATCGTCATTCTCTCATACGATTGAGAGAAACTCCTTGTAATAGGCCCTGAAGTTAGCCTATTTCCTTGGAATGATAGCCTTGGTGCTCCAATTCTGAGACTTTGAGTATGGCTAAGCACCGTCTTGTCTCCAATATCGATGTCGATTTCTCCGATCTGAGGAATCTCCACTCGGTTTGGTTTGACTGCCTTGGCTACCTCCTTGAATATTTCTGGAATCTCAATAAATTCTTTTCCCAGAAATAATTCCGTGTGATGAGAATTTGATAGGGCATACGAGACTTGATAAGTCAGTGAGTATGGCCTATTCCCATCTGTCAACAGCTCCTTCTTTTTGTAGTCCTGATAGAGGGTCAGGGCTCTGCTGAAGGATGAATCCTGTAGATTATAAGCGATCTGTGGATAGAACTCGGTTATAATCGTCTTGGCATAGAGATTGCCTGAAAAGGCTCCCAGAACTGATGCTCTAGTATCTCTGATTCTTTTGTCGCAAAGTGCAACATCAATTGGTTGGTCTGTCCCAGGGGATAGGGATGATTTGATCACCAACTGAATTACTCCAATATGAATCCATTTCATCGTACTTGCGACTTCTGGCTTCATTTTCTTGAGATCCTGCCTAATATCTTCAGCAGGAACCAGCTGGATCTCCACCTGATTACTTGTAATCTCCATCGGAAGCGCCATTTCTCGGTTTGTGACACCAAAATAGACATGATGCTTCCTCTTGGATGGTATCAAGCTATTAAAAACTCGATTCAATCTTCCATTGGAAAACCCTTGGTATGTTTGTACCTCTCCAGTCTCCCGGTTGAGTTTTCTTACGAGCTTCTTCACCACTTCTTCCTGTGGAATCAGAAAATGGCTAGTAAATCCATTCTGATCCTCTTTCTGGGTGTGGTGGACCTCTTGTTCCTCTTTAGTCTGACTCGTCTCCGGTTGATCCATCGGACATTCCCGAATCTCCAGAACTAAAGACTTCTTCTTGCTCATATATACTCTCATCAGAGGATATATCTTCGAATTGATACACGGGTATCAATTCCTGGTGGTAGATAGCATCTTCGATATCCGGTGTGGATTCGAATTTCCTTATCTTGTTGTCTGGGCAATTGGTTGAAATATGCCCCTTAGCACCGCATGTCCAGCAGTTGCAATCTTTAAAACTTTCATTTGTTTTGGCTTGAGTACGCCTGAAAGTTTTTCTCGCCGGGATTCTCTTTTGATTTGAGAATCGGTTCCTAGATGGTCCGCTCCGTTGGCCTGATTTGTAGGAGCGCGCCTTCTGTCTGGTCCACATAGTTCTTGGCTTCCAAGAACTCCTTCTGGACTTCCTTTCATAGGGTTGATACCTATGTTTCTTTCGGCTTTTCCTTTGATACAGCAACTCAGCACCAATCTCCGTTGGAAGATCAATGTTGTCGCACATCAATGGGGACTTCTTGTTGAGTCTTCTCAATTTCTTGAGATTCCTTAAGTCTGCTGCCTTCTGGCACCATTCGGACAGCTTCTTGTGGACATAAGACATCCTTCTTGAGGCACTATCAAGGGGATATTCTCCCGGTGATACGTATTCGTTGATGAGCATCTCCCTCCATGGACTTGGAAACTTTGTGAAAAAGAGGTCCTTGGCGGTTGTATCATCAACTACCCCCATATGAACATATAGGGTATAAAGGCGTAGAAATTCATCAAGAGCTTTTGGCTCTAGCACCATTAATCGAAGATTGTAGAGTGCCTGATGATACTTCTTGCGCTTCTCTTCTGCAGATCCTTCGAAAAAACCCATTCCCAAGAAATGGATTTTGATCTGTTTAGTAGCCTCCTTAATGATTTCATAAGGTTTTGTGCTATTAAACAGTTCTTCCCTTGCTGAGATTTCAATTTTATCCCAGTATTGTTTTGCCATTCCTGCCAGACTTGCTTCGAAGATTTTGGCAAACTCCTTCTTATCGTACTCAATTGTGGTGACTACGATATTCAAAGCTGAAGCCCACTCATCGATGAGATCCTCCCAATCTTTGAAACTGGCTTCGTCGAGGTTGAGAATCAATCCATATGGATGGATTGGTTCAAGTGTGGCCTTCCCTACAGGAGTATCCCGCATCTGTGGCCTGCGTCTTTTGGTTCGTTGGTAGTGGCTTGCATCGTCTGAAGCTCCACCCCTTTTTGACGAACTTTCTTCTTGAGGCTCGTTTTTGGGCACCTCATCTCCTTGGTTCATCTTTAGATCAACCATATTGAGGTTAGCAAAAGATTCTGCTAACTCCTGTAGATCTTCTAATCCGATTCTGTCAAGGCTATTCATGATATTTGCCTTTCATGATTCGGATTATATCCTTTGGCTGCAACTCCTTGGGTGCTGCATCAAATATAGGGGGATTCGTCGGGTCGTTGGACCATTGCTTCCGGATTTTCCCGGAACATGGTTTTCGCCTTTCGATCTCCTTCATTCTTTTCTGGATATCACACAAGAGGGTTAATATTTCCTCTTGTTTGAGTGATATTCTGCTCAGCTCCATCGGTAGATCGTATAGCTTGACGCCATAATATTCCACCGTCTTTTGGATCTCCCGCAAGTTGACGTTGTCGGAAGAACTTGGCTCGATCTTTTGGTAGCCTGGAAAAGCTACTCCCGCCTTGTCTTTTGGTTCCATCAATCGTGGGACTGATGGGCCTCGTCTCTGGTTCGTTCAATCGCCGTTCTTATCCCGACGATTCCCATGAGAGTCTCATGGTATGATTGGATACCCGTGATGATATCACGAATAATTTCTGCATCTTCTCCTCGCCGAATATTCGTCACGAGGGCTCGATTATTCCAGTTGAGATCGTCTATAAGACGAGTCGTTTCTCTCTCCAAATCTTGAAGAGATTTCCTGTACACAATACATCTCGGACATTCGTCCGGATCCATATTTTCTAATGGAGTCTCCTCCCATATGGGTTAATCATAAAATATATTAAAAATTACATAATTCCTCTATAAAAACCCGCTCTGATACCATTTTGTGAAGCGCGGGATTAATTTGAACAATTACCAATTTTAATCATTTTTGCTTAACAGTACGTGGCGTTGTCTCACAGTCCAGACCCAGTTTACCGAAGTAACCTATCGGGCACGAGGAAAGTTTCCAGCCGATATACTAGTCAAGCTTAATTAGGCAAAAGATGGGAGATAAAGAGAAATTAAGTATAAGGGTAGAAATGGTATTTCACTATGAAGTGGGTATTTTTCATAGATGTTTTATATAGGTGGGTAGATTTGATAGATGTATTATAAAAGTGGGTATTAAAAACCATTTGCCCATATACTTTTATCTAATATTTTTTAAAATTTGTGCCACTCACAAATATTTATGTTTTTGTGAGACGGAGAGAGTATTATATTATGAATTCACATAAAACTACAAATAACTCGTACAATAATTAAACTAGATTTTGGTACCATAACTTTATTAATTGAACTAGATTAGACCTAATCGACTTTATTAAGTATCGAATTATGGTACCATACACACCTTCCTCAAGTTGCATTTCTCTGTGCAAACACGAAACCGTGCCATAAAGTAGTTGGAATAACTATTTTCATTCAATTATATATTTAATCATTCTAGAGTTATCGATTACCTTTTTGAAAATAATTGTTTTTCCAGTCTATTTGATAAGATAAGACACGCAAATTTGTTTGTGTGCGCAACTTGCATATCACTAAAAACAAGGTTTTTGCAGATGCTTATTATTTCACCAATTAAATTATAAATAAACTATTCATATTAGTTTTGGCTTCTAGTGTTGAACCAACGGAGAAATTCATCTCATATTGTAGATAAATTCAACTTCAATTCAATAGTCAGTAATTCAAATGAAATAGGATGTAATATAATATACGATGATAATGATGATGATCAATTTGAGTTTGTGCCAATAATTATTAATTTGATGCATGGTGAAATATTTATACGGTATACATGTATATTATTTTTAAATGTTTTATAATTAATGAACCAAGGAAGGGATGTGAAGTTTTATTGAAATATTAATGAAATAATCCGCATAACATTTTATGAATTTATTAATGAACTTTTACTCTATCGTCCTTTCTTCATAAGTAGGTATTCAAAGTAGGTACACAGCCAATTTTTCTTCTTATTAATATGAATTTATTAGTGAAATAGACGACTCATTATTAGGGATGTCACCCAAAACTCGTGGATTGATCCGATTAACCTGCCAATTCGAGAATGTTAGAATTGAAAATTCTCAACCCGATAAAAATTATAATCTGAATAGTTCGAATAGCCTGACACCCAATAAGATTGACCTAAAATTAACCCAAAACCCTACAAGGCTGACCCGAAAATAATGTGTTCGCATGATTATATGAAAATTTTCTCGTAATATGATTTTCGATTTCATTACTTTGCTTATGAAAATTAGGATAATAAGATTTTTTTTTTCAAAAGTTTGTGAAATGTATTTTGATTCAATATTAGAAAGTTATACTCAACATTTCACATCTCTGTATTTTTTATTCAATAATTAACATAAAATATTTAGATGTAAAAGTTAAAAATTGATACTTATTTAATAAAAATGTTGTATCTTTATATCTCTAAGACTTGCATATTAATTATTATGTAAATCGGTGTTGAAATGTTACTTATTTATGTGTGCAGTTATTTATTATAAATATAATATTGTCAAAATAAATATATTAGATACTTTTTTAAAAATAAATGTTTGAGTCTGACTAACCCGATGGGCTAGCTCGAAACCCGAAAATTTAAGGTTAGGGTTGAAAATTTTTAACCCAAATTTTTTTCAACCCGATTAGTCCGCACCCGAATAACCCGTAATCCGATAGGGCTAGCCCAAAATCCGGTGGAATGACCTGATTGACATCCCTACTCATGATCATTAATATATGTGTATGAATCTCAAATCCAATAAAATCATTTAATTTGAGTAATTTAGAGAGCAAAATATATCATTCATTTGAATATTTTGATTAATTCAAACAAACCACAATATATCATTTCAATTGAGCAATTTCATTAATTCAAAACAAACCAAAATACATCATTTCATTGAAAATCGTCTTTACAAATCAAATCAAATTGACACATCCCAATCCCATAATGTAATGTTATTATTTATGACATACATGAGATGCAGGGCCCAAAATATATAATATTTTCAACAACATCTATTTACGTATTTGAGCAACCAATTACTTCGTTTTAAGCCACAGATTTTAAAATCTATAACAATGCAACGACCTCTAAATAAAAGCCCTAATTTATTTGTAGGTTGAGAATTTATTAGGTCATTTGATGAGTCACGTACGCTTGAGATAAACTTCGTCTCCATGCAGAAATTGCAATTAGACATAACAATGAATTGTAGGCCGATTGGGCGTATTTATACGCATTTATTTGGGTATTTTAGTATGATTTCTATGCTTCATTATTTATATATATAATCATTTTGGTATGATTTTATGAGCTTAAGTGGAGTTTGATGGTAATTGATAGGTTTTGAAGAAAAGACTTGCTTTTGAGAAGAGTTTTGAAGTCTTAAGCTGTGAAGAAAGAATCTGTGCGCGCAAGCTGGACGGCGTGCCCATACCGTCTGAGATGTCCGAAATTCAAGATTGGCGAGAATCTTGTGGGCTGAAGTTCTTTTGTCTTTTAGTGGCCTTTCTTTTCATTATTTGGTGGGCCAATACACTGATATTAGGCTTAGGCCTTTTTCTTATGATTTTATTGTTTAATTAGGTTTTAGTTTAGGTTTAGAATTATTATATATACATTTATGCATCACAATTCACGCCAACTTTGGGGAGAAGCTGCTGGACGTGATTATTTTGCTCATCAATTCAAGTTCTTCTTTTATTTTGTTCTTCACGTTTTTTTTATTATTTATTTTATTATGAGTTCTAGCTAATTTCTTTTATTCCAGCAACGATTAGGGAAGCACTAGCAAGATTATTCTGTGAGATCTAATTGTTCTTATACTTTATTTTTATGCTTGCATATGCGATTCTCCATATTTAATGATATTAATTATTTTAATCCATTAGATAGTTGTAAATATTTATTGGGTTAGAATTAATTATATAGCCAATTAAACCGACCATCCGTAATTGTGGTTTAGGTTTGATTAGTGGTAAATTGACACATCAGGGTCAAGGAAAAAGCAGTCTTAATTCAATAATCCTGCGTCAGAGTTTATTGGTTTTGAATCGGGTTTCTCTAGATATTAATGTTGTCGGCTCATTAAACCTATAGAGCGTCTCTTACGGTTGTCAGTCGATTAGGGTAGTAATTAGTGAAGCGTCTTCCTAATTACCGAATAATTAAGGAGAAATAAGATCACGTCAGAAGCGTCTTCGGTGGTTATAACTGGTTTGCTTGCATGAATTAAAGTTATATTTGCATCAATGATCGGAATAATTAAGCTAGGGTGGACTTAATTGATTGTTGTAATTCTTTATTAATTGTTTGATTTTTCTATTTATTTATTTAGTATTAGAACCATTGCAATTCTTATAGGTTTTATTTATTTATTTTTAGATTTAGTATTTTTTCATATTTTTCCCCATAATTTCGTTTCTTGAGTTTCTTTGCAGGTTGAATTTTAGGAGAATTCTCACCGATCCCTTGGGAGACGATTTTGCTTACTGCTGTCTGCGCAGTGTGGGCATACCGGCTGACCGTCGAATATTTTTGGTGTAAAACGACGCATCATAGGCAAATACTTACCAAGCCCAATATAAAAGATATTGATCAAATTCAAATTCATTACATTACATTTTAATATGAATTCATTATAAATTGGTCACCAAGTCGTGTATCTTTATAGGAAATGGATCAAACCCACTTTATGAATTGATGTTGAACAAGTGGTTGATATTAATTTTTTTAAGAATGAAGAGGGGTATCTAATACTCATTCCGTATTCATAAAATGCATCCAATTTATCATTTTCACCCGTTCTCATAAAATGTATCCAATCTATTTTTAGTAAATTTTACACTCATAATAAAATGAGACTCTTACTCCACTCATAACACATTCAATTACGTTATTAAAATTCGCGTCATTTATAAAAGAATACTTTTTTTATAAGGACGGATGAAATATATAATTGAATAAATAATCCGCATGTAGGTGGGATCTCTATACCACATAATAATGAGAAAATTATCCATATGTAGGTGGAACTACTACTCACACAAAAGTAGAAAAATTACTCACACACAAATAAAATTAAACCGAAGACTTTTTATAAAGAAGAGTTCTTGAATGCATCAGCTTATTGATTGATATTAATTGGATGGCAAAGGATGGTCGTTGACAAGATTTTAAATTAATGTAAATTTTGATGTCGAGTTTAGAATCACTATTATAATATATTTTCGAAAGTGGAATAGTGAGACAAGCCCAAGTTCAGCCGTTTTCTGCCTCTTTGAATTTTTTAATATATATATATTTTTATTTTACAATAAGAATTTTGATTTATTTTTGAAATATGGCTCAATTTTATGTCTATAAATTCTATATTTATTGTTTTGTAGATAGACTTTCATATTATTTTTGAGTTTTCAATAAATTTTTATTTTTATTTTTGTTGAATAGAAATTGTCTACTATAACATATTACTAGCTATAAAATTAAAAATATCTTTTCTTATCAATCATATCATATGCGCGGTGCCGCGTAGGATTGCAATGTCTGGTTTATGCATATAAATAATAATCCTATATATAGAGGACGACTTTAAATTAAATTATGTTGGATTGTGGCTTAGTTAAAATTGGCATATTCCAATATATTTTGTACATATATTCTCCCAAATAGCATAAAACATACTGCTCCTGAACAAACACTAATATCCCTACACTTTTGTCCAATTGCTTTTGAATGTTGCATCAATTCTTGTCCACATTCATTCTTCACCCTACTAATCACTATTTTGTATGGATATGTTGCGTGTAACGATAACAAGTTAACCTTTTTATCTTATTTTTCCAAATTTTATCGATAGCTATCAATTTTGATATGCAATAATTGAAAGGATAAATCTATTCATACATAGTATGTATAAACATAATTGAATATTTTAGTAAAGAGTAGTGATAAACGGACACCAGGTGTACTGAACACCTGGTAAAAAACCGATTTTTTTGGTGGGTAGAGAGTGGGCCGGTTTTAGGGATTTATTGGTTTTACTATTTTACCCCTTGATTTTTTCCATGTATATATATCTGAAATTAGTCTCTCTCCCTTGATTTTTTTCGTCCATTTTCTTTCCTTATTTTTCGGCTAATTTGTTTCTAATTTTCACAAAATCTTCCATTTTGTTTCCTTAATTTTTGAAGACTTTGTTTCCTTATTTTTATGTTTTTATTTCAGAAAATTTTATAAATTATATAATCCGAATATATTTTTTTTTCGGTTTTGTTATTGATTTATTTGTTTTTAAATTTTATTTTTGATTTGTTACCAATAATTTAGTGTTTCTTGTTATAATAATTCTAGATTTGTTTCCGAATTTTTTTTTCTAAATTAATATTATTTATTTATTTTTCAAAAATTATTACTCCTAAATTTTGTGTTTATTTGTTTTTTATTAATTTGTTTCAACTGATTTTGTGTTTCTCCTTAAAAAAAATAAGTACTAGATTTGTTTTCGGATATTATTTTTTAATTTTTTGAAAATTAGATTTTTTTTATAAGATAAAAATAAATTTTTATCTAATATTAAATTATGTTATTATTTTGGATATTTATATTGCTAAAATTTTGTTATTTTTATTTGTTTCCACTAATTATCCGTTGATAAATATACTCAATATATTGTTTCCAATATATTTGGTGATTCTTCTAAAAATAATCATAGATTTGTTTTCACTAATTTAGATATTCTCATTCTCCACAAAAAAAATGTAACACATTCAAAAAATATTTATACAGTTTTTTCACACGATTTCCCTACGTATGAATCACTGAGTAATTGTATTTCTACTTTGCTATTCACACTAATTTATTTCAATTATATTATGCAACTTGATTACATTGAGTATAGTTATACGAGTTCATTAGACACACTATAGTAGTTCTTCGAGCAAAATTCCATCGTATGATTCATGAATATTAATTTTTATTTCAAAGTCACTACATTATTTCATTTAATTAATTCAACTTTATTTCATTGAGTTTTAATTATTTCTTATTATTATATCGAGTTTAATTAATAATATAATTTTTTTATTATTTCAATTATATAATTAAACTTGATGAATGTTGAGTTTAATTATTTCGACTATAATACTATATTATAATATATGGTCTTTAAGTATATTGTTATATTGTTATATAATTTCAACTAATCAATTAAATTTGATTTCATTGAATATAATAATTTTGGCTTCGTTACTCAGACAATTGTGGTTCATTTTGCTATTACCACATCGATTGCAATACTTGCTTATATTATATTCAAATAAAGAATATGCTATATAGGTTTACGATCAAAATCCCTGCATATGATTTATCTTATTTAATTTTTTCTCATTACTCACCCTATAGTATTTCATTTTCTTATTATTATGTCGCTTTTAATGAAGTATATGTTATATATACTTTTTTCTAGCAAAATGCCATCATATGATTCATTCTTTTTTATTACAAATTCACTAATTAATTTCAACTATCAATTAAACTTGTTTGCATTGAGTTTAATTATTTTGACTTCGTTACTCACACAATCGTAGTTCTTTTTTTTTTTTACGATTAAGCAAGACATATAATCTTATTTTTTTATGATTCATGGTTGATTTTATTTAATTTTTAATTTCCAAATTAACTAGTTTATTTCAATTAATTAATTCAACTTTATTACATTGAGTTTAATTATTCATTATTATTATATCGCGTTTCATACTAAATTATAATTCAAGTATATGATTCTTTGAGATTAACTATTTGGACTTTTCTATTCACACTGTCACTATGGTAGTCAATTTTCTTGTTATTGTATCAATTACAATACTATAACATACTACTTTGTCTTCAAGTGTATGTTATAAAGTTTACCGCGCAACCTCCCTATTTTTTCTTTTCTTTCAAAATCACTAATTCTTTAAACTTTATTTCATTGCGTATACTTTATTTTTAAAAAATTCAAAACTTTATTTCAATTATATTATTCAACTTTATTACATTGTATATAGTTATTACATTGCAAAAAATTATTATTATATCGTGCTTAATACTATATTATAATACATTGTCTTCAAATATTTGTTATATAGTTCTCCGACCAAAATACCACCGTATGATTCATTTTTATATTTTTATTTTTATTTTTTCAAATTCACTAATTTATTTCAATTAATTAATACAACTAAATTTCATTTACTATAATTATTTCTTATTATTTTATCTCATTTAATACTATATTATAATTCATTGTATTCAACTATATGTTATATAGATTCCAATAAAAATCTTTGCATACGATTGACTATACTTTATTTTTGATTCCAACTTTAATAATATTTCAATTATATAATTAAATTTGATGAATGTTGAGTTTAATTATTTCGACTTTAATATTATATTATAATTTATGTCTTCAAGGGTTCGAGTCACCCTAGGAGCTAGAGTGTGAGTGGGTTTTTTCATTTCTTTGGTTGTAACAATTTTAAAAAAATATATATATTGTTATATAATTTCAACTAATTAATTATTTTTTTTCATTGGGTATAACTATTTCGACTTCGTTACTCACACGATCGTGGTTCAATTTGTTATCATCATATCGATTACAATACTTTATTATAATATAAAGTATATGTAATATAGTTTTAATTTTTTTTTCAAATTCACTAATTTGTTTCAATTAATTAATTCAACTCTATTTCATTGAGTATAATTATTTGTTATTATTATATCGCGTTTAATACTATATTATAATACATTGTCTAAAATGTATATAGTTTTCCAACCAAAATCACATCATATTCACATTTTTTTCCAACCTTCACTAATTTATTTCTATTAATTAATTAAAATTTATTTCCTATTATTATATCGCATTTACTGCATTATTATAATACATTTAATCCAAGTATATGTTATTTATTTTTTCAACCGATGCCCCATTATATTGTTTTCAAACTGAACAAATGTATATTTGTACATACAATTCAAAAAATACAAAATAATTATCGAAAAATAAAATATATGTTGAAAGGATTATTTTTAGGAGAATCTCTAAATTAGGTAATCAAATCTAGGATTAGTTTTGGGAGAATTAGAATCCCTAAATTAGTGGAAACAAATCTACGATTAATTATAGTAGAATTAGAATATCTAAATTAGTGGAAACAAATCTATGATTAATTATAGGCTTATAGCAGAATTAGAATATCTAAATTAGTGGAAACAAATTTTAGATTAGTTTTAGCGGAATACACAAATTAGTGGAAACAAATAAAAGAAAATTAGCAATATAAATATCCGAAATAATAACATAATTTAATATTATTTATTTTTATCTTATAAAAAAATCTAATTTTTGAAAAAAATTAAAAATAATATCCGAAAACAAATCTAGTATTATTTTAAGGAGAAACACAAAATTAGTTGAAACAAATTAATAAAAAACAAATAAACACAAAATTTAGGAGTAATAATTTTTGGGAAAAAATAAATAATATTAATTTAGAAAAAAAAATAGCTGGAAACAAATCTAGAATTATTATAACAAGAAATACTAAATTATTGGTAACAAATCAATAATAAAATTTAAAAACAAAACCGAAAAAAAAATATTCGAATTATATAATTTATAAATTTTTTTGAAATAAAAACATAAAAATAAGGAAACAAAGTCTTCGAAAAATAAGGAAACAAAACGGAAGATTTTGTGAAAATTGGAAACAAATTAGCCGGAAAAAAAAGGAAAGAAAATGGACGAAAAAATCAAGGGAGCGAGAGAGAGAGAGACCAATTTCGGATATATATACATAGAAAAAAATCAAGGGATAAAATAGTAAAAATAATAAACCCCTAAAACCGGCCCACTCTCTATCCACTAAAAAAATCAATTTTTTACCAGGTGTTCAGTACACCCTGGTGTTCAAATGTCATTATTGATATTTGAATTAGTCAGTCGGAAGCGTCGACTGAGCTCAGAATACTGATAAAATAAATGTGGAAATAAATCTAGGATTATTTTAGGAGAATCTCTAAATTAGTGGAATCAAATCAAAGAGTATTTATTGGAGAATGAAAATCTCTAAATTAGTGGAAACAAATTCATGATTATTTTAGGAGAATATCTAAATTAATGGAAACAAATCTAGGACTATTTTTAGAAGAATATCCAAATTAGTGGAAACAAATAAAAAAAAAACATAATTTCAAAAAAAAAATCGAATCAATAAAAAAAAATAATATGTGGAAACAAAAATAGGATTATTTTTAAGAGAATCATAAAATTAGTGGAAACAAATAAATAAAACATAATTTTCGAATAAAAATAAATAATTTAATAATCAATAAAACTAAATAATATTAATTTCGAGAAAAAAAACTGGAAACAAAAAAACCAAAAAAATAAGGAACTATCTATAAATTTCGAGAATTAAAAAACAGAAAATACAATACAATAACAATAGGAAACTTAATGAGGGATAAATAAGTAAATACACAGATCAATTAAAACCGGCTCATTTTGGCTAATTAAAAAAAGCCCGGTTTTGACCGAGTGTATTGGACACTCGGTGTTCAAATCACATTTCCGTTTAGTAAATTCTCATTAACTAAAATGTGTTTTGACATGTATAGCCTTGACCTAATTTTATGGAAATAAATTTAAGCAACAAATTTCAAATATCAAAATAAATCTCTTTCCTTAATAGTTAAAGATTATTTCCCTATATAAATTAAATTAATTATATTATGTTTGACTAATTAACTACAATATATTGATTTATTTGAAGCTTACGAAACAAATTTAATGTGAATCAATATATAAAGCTTTACACCTAATATGTATTGATTTATTTCTAGCTTTACGTAACAAATGTAATGTAAATCAATATATATAAAGCTTTAGAACTTAATATTAATTTACTCTCAGACCTCAATAAATAGATATACCAATTACTAATTTTATATATAAAACTTTACGAAACAAATTTGTTCTCCTATAAATTGGCTTATTTAAAAGATGCATTGTTGTTAATTTTATATGTTGTGATTTCAAAATTTGGTTTTAGTAAACAAATATATAGTGTTACATATATTACTCATTAATAATTTATATTCCTGTTTAAAGCTTTTTATAAATTTCATATATTTCATTTTATATGGAAAAGTACATATTATTTGACATATATAAAAGATTTGTTTTATTTATTTATTATTGAATATAGCAAGTAGGAAAGATGGCAATGAGTTAGGTTAATATTTCATAGGTCTTAGGATCATGAATTCCTTTTAGAAGCATTCTTTTTTCTTTCTTTTTTTTCATATTTTTTCATTTTTATTTTATTGTTATGTATCTGTAATTTATTTAATATTCTTCTGTTATCTTTTTATTTTATTAATTAGTAATTTTATTTTATATATTCAATGTGCGACACCCTTCATTTATATTTTATATATTTATTCATATTAAAATATGAGTGTTAGAATCCCAGTTTTACTAATATGTTGTTATTCTATTACATTATAGTTTTATGTAATAATTAAATAATGTGGTTAATGATGATTTATTTTTAAAATAAATAAATGTTAATCTTTTATTTGTATTTAATTACAAAATTATAATTTGTAATATAAATTTATCAATTATCATATTAATTAGTTTTATAATCGTAAATGATGATCTATTTTTCAAAAGATTGTAGCATCATAGCATGCATTCCATGATGACATAACTTCTAACATAAATAATACTATAATCAATGTAAATATGAGTTTTTTTTTGTCATATTAGGACTCTATCATAAATTACACTCTATATGTAACTTAAAAAAAAACTCGCTATACGTAACTTTAAATACTAGTGAAACAATAATAAATATTTTATATATTTATTCATATTGAATTTTGAGTGTTAGAATCTATTTTTACTAATATGTTGTTGTTTTACTACATTATAGTTATATGTAGTAATTAAATAATATGGTTAATGATGATTTATTTTTAAACAAATCAAGGTCAAGCTTTTAGTTGTATGTAAGTACAAAATTGCAATTTGTAATATAAATTTGTCTATTATCATATCAATTAATTTTATAAATGTAAATGATGATTTATTTGTAGCATGCATTGCATATTTGCGTAACGACATAACTTCTAACATAAAAACTAACACTCTACACATATAATCAAGGGTTAATTGCCTGTAAATACATAACGTTTACACAGAATTGGTTTTTGCTCCTAATTTAAAAATTCCGCCTCTAAATGTATAACCTTTCATTTTTGTCTCGTTTTTGTTCGATGACCGATTTTTTCTTACGCCGGCGTCGGAAATGACACGGTGCAGCCAGAATTGATGCGGTGGCAGCCGGAAATTGACACCTAGGCACATTTAGAACACGTGGAAAAAATAATAAAAAAAATATCCACATCATCATCTTCCCACTCTCAAACCCTAACTTCCCCTCCCCCACCTGCCAGTGCCGCCTGTCGCCACCACACGCCGGCGTCGGCCGCCCTCTCCCCCTCCATAGACCCATCGGCCCTCCCCCTCCCAGGTGCTCATCAGCCCCTCTCCCATCCCCAGATCCCGGCACCCCCTTCCACACTAGCCGCCGTTGCCCATGCCGCCACTATCGCCGCTGCCCTTGCGACCCTCTCACACAATCACACACGCACACAATGACAGAGGTGAAACATGGTAGCAAGAAGCTATTGAAATTGCTACAGCCGAATTCGAAGCTTCAAAAACCGTGTCAATTTCGCCGCAGCGCACACCCTATTGCCGCCACCATCGCCGCCCCCTACAGCCAGCTGCATCTCTCCCCCTCTTCCCGCCCCCTATAGTGCTCACGGCGACAGTAGTGGCGAGAAGCCAATCACCGCCCCGATTCCGATCAATTCCATTCTCGCTCAATTACACACAAAACCCACCACCGACTTCAACCCTATTATCTCCCTCTGAAACCCCCTTCAATCCCAACAGATCCCTAATTCTCACTACGACAGCATAGATCTGGAAGAAGGCGACGAAGTTTCAGAGGAAGGGGGAGAGTCGACGCAGGTCCGAGGAGGGGGAAACTGGTGGCGCCGAGGTGCGGATGGGGGAGGTGGCGGCGGCAGATGGTGGGGGTAGGAGAGGGGACGGCGGGCGTCGGATGGGGGAAGGAGGAGGGGGAAGAAGACGATTGGGGATGGGGGAGGTTACTTCCACATGTCAATTATTTTTCTTTTTTCTTTGTTTAATTTTATTCCACATGTCAAATATATACTTAGGTGTCAATTCCGGCTGCCACATCGTCGATTTCGGCTGCCACCGTGTCATTTTCGGCGCCGGAGTAAGAAAAAACCGGTCATCAGATAAAAAACGAGACCAAAATGAAATGTTATGTATTTAGAGGCTGATTTTTTAAATTAGGAACAAAAACCAATTCTGTGTAAACGTTATTGATTTACAGGCAATTAACCCTATAATCAATGTAAATATGAGTTCTAGTCATATTTAAACACTTCTAAAGATAAAATAATCTTTATTTAAAAACACATGATAAAAATGTATTTAATTTTTGTTAAATACAAATTTAGAAAAAAAAATAAAGATTAAATACAAATACTTACATCCATTATTAAAAAAGTTAAATATTCATTATTTTGGTTTTTAATAAAAAAATATCATAGATCAATATTATTAAATTTTTTTAATAAAATAAAATTTAAGAATTCATTATTTTTTATTTTTATTAATATATATATATATATATATATATATATATATATATATATATATATATATAGGCGGCCGCTCCAATGAGACCCCCTAATTTTAGTGAGATCTAGGGCACGATCTGGTGCGTTTATTTCATCAATCCTATGGCTAATATTGTATCTGAAGGGTGATTTTTTCTCGCAGGGTTCGAATCCTGGAGGTAGCATAATATTTTAAATTTTGTTATTCATCAGTATATACTGCATTATTCATCAGTATATATGGCCCTGTTTATCAGTATATATGTCTTATTCATTACGAATTTTTAAAATTTTATTTTTCATCAGTATATACATCTTGTTCATTAGATATACGTTTTGTTCATTAGTATTATATGTCTTATTCATTGTGCTCATGTTACACGAAAAATAGGGGGTCTCACTGGAGCACGCCTATATATATATATATATATATAATGACTAATTAACTTTTGATATTTGGAATAAATATGAAAATATATACAAACATAGTTAAGAATTAATAAAAATGGAATTAAATATTTATACCATAAATAATTTTAGATTTTCTACCTATTAGAAACAATGACTACTATAAGAAGAGATCTAGGGGTTTACATGATTGGCGGCTATCATGTCTATTATAGAATTAAACAACCGTGTATGATTAGGGGTAATTTAGGTATAGAAAAAAAAATTAAACTTTCCTATTTAAATTATACGGGTATTATGTTTATCCATACTATGGATGAATAGGACTACCCTAATTGAAATTAAAAATCTTAGACTAAAAAAGGTAGTATTTTCTTTAATTTTTTTAAGGGTTATTTGCGTGTAAATACACGAACTTTCAGCATTTTTTAATTTTTTCCACGAACTTTATTTTTTGAATCTAAATACACGAATTTAGTATTTTTCTGATTTTTACCATGACGAAATATTCCGATCAAATTAAAAATAATTATTCTATCAATTCTCGTTGCCATTCTCCCTATCCACTGTGTGAAACAACAAAAACCCTTAAAAAAGAATAAAGCGATAAAATTCATCTCATTCTCTACGTAAACAACACAATTTTACCCGCAAATAACCCTTTTTTTAATGTTCAATTATCTCTAATAAATCCATAATTAATTTAAAAAGATTATTAATGAAGATGACATGTCATGCCAGAGGCTAAAGTTTCTTGCAATCCTTGAATGTCAATTCGATTTCTAACTTCAGATTACACGTGACACATAGATTTCTCGTATCAAAAGATATGGCTTAGAATAATTTTGTGATATTATCTAAATGTTTGATGCCAAAATGTTAGGTCTTAAACGTTAGAACATTTTCGAATACGCTTACACTGTTACAAGCTAGGAAGGTCAGTATGACAATACTTAGAAAAAAATGTACTCTCTATGTCCACGATATCATTTTCATTTTATGCACATTTTTCACCATTTTCACATGTTTATTATGATGGAAAATTTTCTTCGGACAAGGTGGAATATTTTCTCGGGCAGCTCATTTTCACTTATTTTCTCTTCAATGTTGGATAATAATATCCTATGGTAACAGTGTGAAAATATGTTCCAACATTTCCTCATATTTTCATTTTTAGTGAACATATAAAAAAAATTTCATTGGAAAGAGATGAATAAGAAAAGATGGAAAAATATTAGTATATTTTTCTCCTTTATAACCAAAGTAAACGGACCCCAAAAAGATATCAAAAGAAAAGTGCACGTTTCATCCCTACTTAGAAGAAATGCACAAAACAAAATAATCAATAGAAGGTAGAAAAGGAGATGGAGAGAAAACAGAGCTCAAACAAACTCATGCATTAAGCTCTTGAAACATAAGCAGAACCATATTATAAGTATCAAAACATCTCTCCTGATGAAGAGCACAAGTCTTATACAGCACGAGAAAAACGAGACGTAGCGAGTAAAAAAGCCTATTCTATATAAACATATACAGAAAGGGAAGTGCCTGTGGATTCACCGGTGTCATTAAACACCTGCTATTTGTTGTAATGAGGTATGAATTAATTGGTCGGTGAGAAGGTGGAGATGATCGTTTTCCCCCTCGAGGAGGGATAAGGCCTGCAGAAACCAATCAAAGGATGCCATGAATCATCGAGCTTAGGTAGATTGATAGGATTTGCAGAATGTGTAATGAAGAGACTCTGAGAGTATTTCTTCATTAGTATTGATTTACTATGGAAACTGTTACTTATATAGATATAGAATATATACTTAAACTGATTGTTGCATCAAGTACCTCTGCCATTGAAGGTCGCATCTGAGGTTCAGTTTGAATACATGCGTATGCAGTTCTAGCCATGTGGTAGAGTTCACACGTGTTACACGAGTCTTCAAGACGGGGATCGGAGAGTTCGCGTAGTGAAAGTGTCTCAATAAGAGGTAACGCCTGGAACACCATGCGAAATGAATCAGGAAATAAACGACATCGGCAGCATAATATGTGCGTTGAGAATAATTGTAGCCAGTTTTAACTTGAGAAATTCGATGTGTAGTGTGAGTTTTGGATAAACAAATAGTATGACTTATAATAACAAACGAAAGAGAGTGTACCCAGTGCCTGAGAGGCAGTTGTTGGCCATCTCTATCCAAATCCACGGGCCTGCGTCCTGAGATCAGTTGGATCAAGACAATGCCAAATGCATAAACATCTGTCCGTACAGAAACAATGCCGTTCTCAGCATACTCTGGTGCAAGATAGCTGCAGAACGCAAGAAACCACATGTTCGGATCATCTATGATATGCTAAAACTTAAACATGCCACGAAGCACCAACGATAGTTATAATATACTCACCCAAGGGAGCCTAGAATTCTTGTCTGTTCATCATCCCCGTCCGTCTTCCACTTTGCAAATCCGAAATCCCCCAGCTGTTTGTGGAGAAAATTAATTGAATCAAAGATTCAAAACACATTCAAAGATACTACTACATTACTAGCAGAAAGACACCATAAACCACATAAATTGGACAATCCTCCAAAATGGAAGGACTACTACAGACTAATCAAGGTACTAAATGACTCTGATGAAGAAAGAAGGTTGAAGGATCACCATAGGAACAAAGTCGTGAGTGAGCATTATGTTGCCTGGACGAACATCCCGATGGATGATAGGACTTCCGCGGCACTCCTCATGCAGGAAGCGCAGCCCTTTGGCAATTCCGATGGCAATAGTATACCTTTGGTGCCATTCAAGCACATGTTCTGTACTTTCTGTCAAAATCCGATAAATCGGTTGAGATAGATGGTGGCAACGGAGGATGAAATACTTCATAAATGTACTTACCAAATAAATGCCAGTTGAGTGATTTATTGCAGATATACTCATAAACCAAGATGTTAAGATCTTCTTTGGAACAATGGCCCAGCAGCATCACAATGTTCTTATGGCGCGCAAAGCTTAGAACATATACTTCAGAATGAAATTCTGCAGACCCAATTGAACTTGCTTCCCTTTGCACCTTTGCCGCAATACGCTGGCCGTCTTTAAGCCTGCCTAGATATACAGGACCAAATCCTCCTTCTCCTAGCAAATTATCAGATGAAAAATCATCTGTTGCAAGCTGTATCTCAGAATAACTATATCTCATAGACTTGAACTCTGTCCTTAAACCACAAGTCATGCACATAGCAGGCCCGTTGGAGGATTTCTGTGAAGTGGACTTGGGCAGTTGCTGTGGTATCACTGGCAGAGGAAAATGATGTTTACTATTCCCATTATCAGAACCACCTGTGGACATTATTCATTACAATTACAATTACAATTACAGAAGATGGCAACATGAATGCACGAAACATATATAATCACTCTGACCTGATTTCTCTAGCCTAGGATTTGACCCGAAATCATCTCTTGAGGAAGACCTGTGCTCCTTGGAGTTGGATGCCAATGAGGGAACCAGATTCTTTGCCATATCAGAGCTTTCTAGCGAATACATAGAGGCATGGTAGCTGAAAGATATGACAGACTGCTCGTTGTTTTCATTATCATGAATTGGTAGAAGCGGCACAGGCTTGGACAGAGAGTAGAAGAGCTTATCTTCAACATATTCGATTGCTTTGTTAGAGGAATATGGTCTCAGAACTTCCACTGATAAGTTATCAAGAACCAGAGCAACCTTGCAAGGTATATGTCTAAGGTAAAACCTCAAATCCTTTCTTAGGTGCCTGTTATTATACATATTTTATCAAGTATACATGTAATGTGAAGTAGCTACTGAAGAATAACATATAGTGGGACATCTGTTGATATGAATAAAATAAAGGGGTTATTGTCGGAAAATACTCATAGTTTGCCAATTTTATGGTTTATAACATGACCTTAAAATTTGACCAGAAAATACACCAATTTTCAATTTAATCGCAATTATAACATGACCTTATAAGTTGACAAGAAAATACACCAATTCTCAATTTAATCGCAATTAAAACATGACCTTATAATTTAGTATAATAATATCAAAATTTAACATTAAACATTTTTAATTTTCTTTTCATCTCACAATATATATACATATTTATTTGATGAATATATATCTATATTCGATGACATATATAATTCAAAAGATTTACGTTCCATATTTATTTCATATATGTAAATAATATATAATATTATTTACTTTTTAACATAGTTCCTATTACATATGTACCTAAATTATTTATTGATCCTAATATTTTATAATTTCATAACTTAAATAGATAAATACTTATTATATATGTAATATATTAATACAATATTAAAAACAAATTTATATATATGCATTTGTGTGTTGAAAACGTAGAAATATATATATATATATATATATATATAAAAGGTCAATATAAGGTCATGTTATAAATGTGATTAAATTGAAAATTGGTGTATTTTCTGGTCAACTTATAATGTCATGTTATAATTGCGATTAAATTGAAAATTTGTGTATTTTTTGATCAAATTTTAAGGTCATGTTATAAATGAGAAAATTGGCAAATTATGGGTATTTTTGGGCAATAACCTCTAAAATAAAGGTATCAAAATTTGAATTGTTGTTTCCCAAATTTCAATAGCCACCTCCAATATACATGGAAGATTTGTGTGTTCAATTTAAAGCATAGCGAATTGACAAGCATTACCTATCAAGTATAACCCATGTTGGTTCAGAAATTGCAGCTTCTTGCAAGACAACCTTCCTCATAGGAGTTCCAGCGGTAACCTTAACTTGTATATCTACCTGCATGATGAGAAGAACTATATAAATGAATGTTCTCTATCCTAGGCATAATTCATCGTGATACTATCAAGCACGATATATCACTTATTTGTTTTAATCTGCACTAAAATGAATGAGAAATCTACCCCTTCTGCTTCACATTCTTCAGCACTCCTCTGGAGCATGTTGACATATAGATCAACCTTTTTAGATACATGTTCTTCCTTCGCACGTGTATGTGTTGTTCCGAGGAAATTCTCAGGAACCACCTCCATAGAGTAACCCACTGTGAACAAATAGTCATCCCTTTCAGAAAATACATATAAAACCAAAACAATGAGAAACTGACATGATAAAAACAACTCTACTATAAAGTTCCTAAGTTTAAACTATAATCCTTTCTCAAAAAAAAAAAAATTTAAACTATAATCCAAAGCTAATGCTTCAATGTGCCTACAAAATGTTAACAACGAGCAACCGACAAGCGTTACAAATTTAAACACTTAACCTACAAAATTCCCAATCCCATAGTATTTCTTTCCACATCAAATAAAGAGTGGAATCCTTGCATTCAAGAAGCCCGCAACTGAGATTGAACGAATATAATCTTCGTGTGATTACTAATCTTGAACCATCCCCCCAATTTAAGTCAAATCCATCATTTCATACACTTAAAAAGGAAACAATGCATCTTGCTCTTACACTTCAACTCCAATCATAATTAAAAAATGCTAAGCTACTTACTAGGATGTAAGATCCTATGCAACGCCCCAAGAACCACAATCGTATCCCCTGAATTCACGATTTTAGTGGCTTGCATCCGAACGTTATGAATCGAATGCCTAAACTCATGGCTGCTGCGATCCTTCGTGGCATCACACACAAACAAAATCCGATTATTCCTATTACTATTACTCCTGCTCCCCATAACTGATGGCATGAAGAATCAAAACACCACAAATTTGATACCCCTTTTTTCCCCCTTTCCCTATAATGCAAGAGCATGGAAGGGGAAATGCAGGAGCAATTATAAGGGGGGAAATTCATGAACTACGCCAAAAACTCGAAGCGCGAGTGAGAGTGAGGGTTTATCCAATCAGATTCCGTCCAATCAACACGAAAATCAGTAAATTAGTAATTTCCTCGGTTTGGAGGAAGAGGGGAAGGATATTTGAAGCATAATTCGAGTGAATATGCGACGGATATTCGAAATGCGGCGCGGAGGGAAGATAACAGCTCCAATGATGAAAGACAAAAGAGATCATGTCGAAGAATTTCACCAGTTTTGGAGGGTTTGTGAAATTGAACAGCCAAAATTGTTGCTTGGGTTTCTCCGAAGTCGGACGAGCTGAGTGTTCCGTACGCTTATGAGTTTCGAGAAATCGTTATATGTAACGGTTTTTAACGGACTTTGATTTCAAAAGAAAAAAGAAGTTGTTCGATCCCTTAATTTTTTTTTTTCTTTTTTCGAGAAATTATCACCCTATGTTTATACGAAGATGCAAGTCTTTTTTATCTTTCTATATTTTCATCTTCTACATTCCCAATGACTTGCATTCTTTTATTTTACATACTAGTATATAACCCGTCGAATTTCGACGGGACTTTAAATTATGATTTAAATTATGTATATTATTTTTACATAATATAATTATTTTTAATTAATTTAACTTGATGTAATAAAATTTATATTATATTAATCTCAACTATATTCGTCAATTAAATGTTAGTTTTTTTGCTAAAATAATAAAAATACCCTTTTATATAAATTTTTTTAATACTTTTTCTATATTGACGGATAACAGTTAATTTAAGATCTCATATGTCATATAAGCATCATCTCATCTAAACTCTGTAAGATTAGAGGATCATCAAAAACTCGAAAGACAATATTTGACTTTTGAACGCTAAACTTTTAAGCATTATCTCGTCTGGACCCTGAAACACTATATTTAACTTTTATGCGTCAATCGTTTGAACATCACTATCTGATGCTTTAAATATCATAACTCACTTCTAAACATTATTTTCATTAGGAGCTTGAAAGATCAGGACTGACTTATGAGATTATACAATCTGAAGCTTATAAGATCGACTAACTTCTAAACATCATCTTGTATGGAGTTTGAAAAAACATAACAGGCTTATGTGCATCATCTCATTTGAAGCTAATTAAAATACCATAACTGCATTTCAAGCATCATTTCGTTAGAAGTTTGAAATAATAAAATTGGCTAGTAAGCATCATCTTGTTTGAAGTTTGAAAGACCATAACTAAGTTTTGAGAATCATCTCGTCTAAGACTTAAAAAAAATTGATATGAGATTCAAATTATATCATGTCAATTTATACGAGAATATTTATTTATCATAACTATTCTATATCCAACATGGCACTCTCACAATTTAGTATTTGCTTCACCCTCAATTCTACACTATATGACATTTTTACATTTGTTTTCATATATTCAACATTGAGTTTATACAAAACTTCATCAATTCATAACATAAATAAAAGCCTCAATCTCCATGAATACATTAGCTCATCTATCTAGAGGTGGCCATGGTTCCGGTTCGAACCGGAACCGAACCGACGGTTCCACGGTTCCAAAATTTGGAATCGGAACCGAACCGTGAAAGTCCCCTCACGGTTTCGGTTCGAACCTTGAACTGGCGGTTCACGGTTCCAAAATATGAAACCGTTTTTTTTTTTTTTTATGTTTTAAAGTGTTGATTTGAAGTTTATAAAATGTACACAATGTTAAACTATTTATTTAGGTTGTAAATGATTGAGATTGAGTATGAATTAAATGTGGGAATGAGAGTTGACCATTTTATTTAGATGGTAAAGGGTTGGAGTTTACTATAAATTCGATGTGAGAATAAGAATTTGAGATCGATAAAAGTAAAGGATATAAAAAAAGCACATGAACTTATGATTTCTCAATGCACATGATCCCCACATCGAATTTTTACTAAATTTCAACCATTCACAACCTAAATAAAATGGTTAATCCTCATTTCCCATCCTCACATCTAATTCTTACTAAATGTCAACCATTTATAACCTAAATAAATGGTTCAACATTATTTATATTTCATACAACACTTCAAAATATAGTATAAATTTAAACAAAACAAAATTGACGGTTCCAAGGTTCGGAACCGTGAACCGTCGGTTTGGAAAAATTGGAACTGGAACCAAACCGTGGAGCCACGGTTCTGATTTCGGTTCGGAACTGTTGACCACAGTTTCGGTTCTGAAATCGTTGACCATGGTTCGGTTCGACGGTTCGGTTCCCAGTTCCAGTTTTTTTGGGCATCTCTACATCTATCTTTCCCACATTGATATTCTTTTAAATTTAATCAAGAAAAAATCTAGATAAAAAAAATACTTGTAATATGTATTTCAAATAAATAGTTTTCCATATTTTTTTATAGTTGCAATAGTTTTTCACAGTAAATTTATATTAAACTTCATAATTCAAAGTCTAAAAAAAATTGTAATTAGATTTAAAATCACAAGTATTAATTTTAAAAAATAAAATTAAATAATTTTTTATTTAACCAAATAAAATTGATCAATCATTCCACCAATTAAATGTGAAATTTTGGTTTGAAGAGTAAGAGCATCCTTTTATATAGGTTAAATTTTGGTGAAATCTCATAAAAAAAAAATCAATGTGGGATGAAAAGATTTAGATAAATAAGAATGAATAAATATTAAATTCTTTGGAGAATTAAATACAAAAATATGGTGATGCAAAATAGGAGTATTCCATTTTTTATTATATATGTGATGATATTAATATTTATTCTCGTCCCAAACCCATATAATAATACCAACTAATTTCTTGAATTTGTTTAAATTTATAAAATATGTATATAAATAAATAAAATATAAATCAATAATTGGTTGATACTCTCGATAAAATTTCAAACAATAAGAATCTATTTATTTCAAATACATTTAAATATATTTTTATTATTTTTTCAAAGTTAAGTATCTTTTTATTTAGATTTTTAAATGGCAAAGTTTAATAATCCTTTTATTTAAATTTTGAATTGTGAGATTTAATATAAATTCAATATATATGAGAATGTGTTAGATCAATTCAGGAATGATAATTTATTTGAAATTATTTTTCATGATCAAATTAAATTGAAGAATATATTTATTTTAAATGCATCTCAAAAGTATCCTTTTATTTATGTTTTTTTCATGGTGAAGTTCAATTTAAGATCAATGCAGGAATGATAAAATATCAATGTGGGAACGATGATAAAGCTAATATATACATGGAGATTAAGCCTTTTTTTTTTTAGTGCAAAAATATATATGAAATAATTTAATTTGAAATAAATGTCATATATGAGACACATTCTTAAATTAAATGAAATAATTTAATTTGAAATAAATGTCATATATGAGACACATAATATAGTAAATAGACGTTGGTCAGATGAGATGGACGACTATCCTGAGTTATGGGATTGCTAGTGTCTTCAGGATTCTTAGCTTAACGATCTCTTTTCGAGTTTCGTGCCCTTAGTCTGCGTTTTGTGCTCTCAAGGGATTTTTTTCTTTTTCTTTTATAATAAACCTCAATTTAATAAAAAAATAATAATTCTTACAAAACCTCATCAATTCTACACTTATTATGACCATAATGATATATCTTAATATCATTTTCTTTATTTTATATGACGAAATTAAATTAAATAACTTATTTATTTAAAATACATTTAAGTATTATTTTATTTTATATGACCACATTCAATTGAAGAACCTATTTATTTTAAATACATCTATATTTTATTTAGGTTTGCAAATATTGAAATCTAATTACAATTTTTTGTAGAGTTTGAATTACGATGTTTAATATAAATTTAATGTGAAAAACTATTGCAACTATAAGAAATGTGAAAAACTATTTATTTGAAATACATATTATAAGTATTTCTTATCTAGATTTCCCATGATTAAATTTAATCGAATATTAATGGGTGAAAGCTAGATGACCTAATGTACTTATGGAGATTGAGCCTTTTATTTAGGTAATGAATTGATGAAGTTTGGTATAAATTCAATGTGGGATGGATGAAAATAAATGTAAAAATGTCATATATTGTAGAATTGAGAATGAAGTAAATACTACATTGTGAGAGTGCCACATAGGATAGAGAATGATGGAGAATGCTCCAATATGTATCCTATTAAATAATAGATAGATTTAAGTAAATTAAACTTAAAATCGTAAACTATTAATATTTTCCATGAATTATTGACAATTATGATTAAATACACGAAGTATCATAAAAAAAACACTCGTATGCGAATATTTGATGTTGGAAAGCCAACGTGCCTCATCGTTTGATCAACAAAATGGCAAATGGAGGCGAGACACGTTAGCTTTCAGTTGTCCGAAATTAACCTCCGAAATATATATTTTGTTAATTTTATGATAGTTCGTGCATGTATATGTGACTATCATATATAGTTCGAGATATTTTTATTAACACGTCAACAATTTAGGATTTTAAAATTTAATTTACATTTTTCATAGTAATATTAATATTAATTTTATCATTATTGCTCTTGTATTTTTCGTGAGTTTATCAAAATCTTAAATGTAAGTTTGCACTTTTTTATCTTTTCTAAAATTGTATATAAGCTATATATATTGGTTTTGTTAATGGAATAATATTATCCCTCATTTATAGTGTAAAGGGGAATGAGTAAAGGTCAAATATATAGGAAATGAGGAAAAATAAAGGAAGGATTTAAAGGGTGAAATTTTGTTTATCATTCTTTTTTCCATGATAAATTTACAACTAAAAATAACGCACCCTTAATGTTCATTTAGATTAATTGTCTTGGGTTAGAATTGTGAAAAATAAATTTTTGCTACCTTTGAGATTCAAACTCAAGACTACGAATTCATCCAACAGGGTTACGAATCAACCGTAGATCTTGATGATCTAAGGGCTTAAAATTGTTTATATTTTATATTTTAAGAAGTTTTTTTATTTTAGGCCTCCCATATATATATATATATATATATATATAGAGAGAGAGAGAGAGAGAGAGAAAAGTTAAACAGAGAATGCTAAATATTTAGAGAATAGAGAATTCGTGAAATAAAAACGAACAGATCTACAATTTTTACGAACAAATCAATGTACCGCATGAACAACAATTTGCCCCGGGTTCGAATCCTGCTGGTGGCGAGTTTTTCTCTTTTTTCACTAAATACGTCTGTTCATTAGTTATGTTGATCTGTTCGTAAAATGTATAGACTTGTTCAAAATGAAATGTATATAATAATTCTCTGTTTAACTTGACCATATATATATATATATATATATATATATATATATATATCATTCGTTTTACAAAAATGCATCACGTCTATTTTGTCAAATGACTTCACTTTCTTTTTTAACCACAACCTCTCATTTTTACATATATAACCTTACATTTAATTTCACCACAACCACTTATTTATATACGATGAGACTCTTTCTCCACTCAAATATATTATCTACCAAATATTTTCTTAAAACGTGTGTTGTCCCTAAATGATACATTCTTATGAAATGAAGAAAGTATTTTAATTACATGTGCATCATATAGAACATTTTTTTCCTTCTAAATTAAACATACACGAGTACAAATACGAACACGATCGAGTGCAATGAAAACAATATCTTTGTGATTAATCAACTAGCTAGGCAATCCATCTCGACTTTCATTCTATCAATTTATGAAATTTGTATTGTACAATAAAAATGTTAGAAATGCAGAAAATACAAGATTGAATATGATTTTGCAATAGAGGATGGAATTAGTCGAGGCTGGGCTCTGGCCTTATTATCATGGGGTATAAGTTTCTCTTTACGTGGCGAAGATGATCGTTCGTCCCCTCAAGAATGCTCAATACCTACAAAGCTTAGTGTTACAAATCAGTGGAGGAGCCAGACTTTGATTTAGGAGTCCAATTTTTTTAAATAAAATAATAATTAAAAAATAAAAAATTAAATTAAACTAAAAATAAATAAGAATCATTAACACAATTATAATGCCATTTAAATTACAAAAAATATCTTTTAAACTAACTTTCAAGTTCATATAGAGCGACTTCAAAAAATTAAGACGGATAAAACTTTGCAAAGTGAAGTAGCTTTCAATATCAAATTCAAAAAATAAATCTCTGTGATCCAAGCACGACATGCATAAATTAATTATGTGTTTATTTCATCAAAGTGTCAATTCAACTCTAAAGATTGCATGTCCATCACAATGTAAAATAGCTAACTCAATAATGGTGGAAATAAAATTATAGTACTGTTTTTTATTATTATTTTATAATATATTTATAAAATTAGTTTATTGGGACCCAACAATTAAAAAATGTATAAATAGTCACTAAAAATGGGTAGGACATGAATTGGTGGACGGAGGAGGGAGCATGAAATAAATATATTTTTTATGAATCGGAGCAAAAGTACCAAAATGAGTATTGTTTTAATGTAAGGAGAGTTTTATACTGTTGATCGATCATTTTCAAATCTTGAAATGATCCATTTTTTTGGCATCAGAAAGCCAAAAAGTCAACATGGAAATTGCAGTAGTCGACTAACAGTCAATTGCCTCCACGGAGATTCCTGACTGCCAACACGACTCTTTTGGTACTAGAAGAAACGTGCTTACTTATTACGAAAGAAATGTGTGTAATAATAGCGTACCTCCCTCATTGTTGGGCGCGATAGAGGCGCACTTTGCACGCACGCGTAGGCCGCTCGACTCATGTTGTATACCTCATAGACGCAGTAGGCATCGCCGAGGCGTGGATCAACGAGATCCTCCAATGCTAGTGATTCAATCAAACACAAAGCCTGCAAAACACACACACACAAATTTACGCTGAGTTTTTTTGTTAAATAGGAGAGTGACCGTGTCTAATCAACTGAATTGTGCTTCATTGTCTAATTTACATTCAGGGTTTAGGGTTTAGTAAAACGTTACGTACCCATTTCATGATGGAGTGCTGCTGCTGATCCACCGCCTTCCGCCCCGATATCAGCTGCATCACGAGAATGCCAAAGGCGTAGACGTCGGCCTTCACGCAACGAAGGCCGCCTTCCGTGCACTCCGGTGCAACATATCTGCAAATTAAAGGGCGCATGCATGCCGCCGTTTTCATGGATACTCCAAAACCATACAACTTATTTTATCACTTCATATAGTTATGAAAAATGCACAAACTCACCCAAGATTGCCTAGAAAATTTCTCTGTTTATCGAACTTCGAAGTGCTATACCTAGCAAGCCCAAAATCTCCCAACTGTTGATGAATGAATCAAAATTAACACAAGGGGCGCATCCAGAAATATAGCATGAAGGGAACTAAAGTTAGGGGGGGCTCGAGCCCCCCAGATCCCCTGGTGAGCAGAATGCAAGAATGGGAGCATAATTACATTTGTTTGAATTTTGATCGTGCATTTGGTCTAGGACAACGACGTTGTCTGATCGTGCAAATGTGATACAGAAACAAAGTGATTGGATCGTGTTTAAGGCCTCAATTAAGAAAATTTTTACCATTGGAACAAGGTCTTGTGTTAGCATCACATTGCTTGGCCTAATGTTGCAGTGAATTATGGGGCTTCCGCGGCACTCTTCGTGTAGAAACCGTAGCCCTTTTGCAGCTCCGATGGCAATGCTGTATCTCTGGCTCCATTCAAGAACTCGAGCTGCATTATCTATCACCAAAAGAAAAAAAACCAAGCCAGCATCACTTAAATGATCAAAAGGACTTCAATAAAACATTGATAGTTACCAAATAAATGCCACTCGAGAGACTTGTTGTTGATGTATTCATAGATCAAGATCCTAAGGTTCCCCTTGCTGCAGTAGCCAAGAAGCGCGACAATGTTTGTGTGACGAGCAGAGCTGAGAGGCGAGACCTCAGCCTGGAACTCAGCAGAGGTTTGTGCCTTGGTCTCCTTCTGCACCTTCACAGCTACAAGCTGTCCATCACCGAGCTTGCCCCTGTACACGATCCCATATCCGCCCTCACCAATGAAGTTGTCGAATGAGAAATTTTCCGTTGCAGCCTGCACAAGCGTGTAGCTGCATCCCAGCGAGTCAGGGCACATGATGTTGGCCTTATCATCATACGGAAAAAGCTTGTTTTCTTGGATTTCATCATCAGCTTCGTCTCTCGCCTTGTTTTCTTCCTTGGAATCAGTATCTGCACGAATAAAATCCGAAGCAGAAGTTATGCACATTCAAAGAGGCAGAATTAGGCCTTTATTATAAGTCCACATTTTACCTTCCGGTGAAGTATCAGATGAATATTCACCTGCCTCAATCTTCATCTCTGAATAGCTCGAGCCAACTGCATCACCCTCGTTGCTGCAGCCATCGAGTTTATTTTCCACCTCGTCGTGTTCACTGCCTACTGTGCACAAGAACACAAGCTCAAGATCACACCTAAATTTGAATCAAATCAACACAAACTCTCACAAACCTTGTGCTACTTCTTGCTGAGGACTTGTGTAGACGAGCTCCTCCTCCTCAGAGATCGTTGTGGGAGGCGACAAGGGGCAGTTCTTGGGATTAGTAGACCTTATCATGGGGGTGACAGGTAGGGAGATGAGGGAGTTCCTATCACTCTCATCATCTTGAGCAGGAGGCAGTGGCACCGGCTTGCCTAACGAGTAAACAAGCTTATTCTTGGCAGTGGTGGTGCAGTTGTCCACATAATACGGCCTCAATATCTCCAAGCACAAGTTGTCGCGCACTTGTGCAACCTTGCAAGATATTTGCTTAAGGAAACAAGATCTTGTCTCCCTCTTTAGCTGCCTGAATTAGTGAATTAGATATGAGGCGAAAAAGGGTCTAGTTAAGATGTGGGATAACATATACCTGTCGAGTACAGCCCATGTTGCACGGAGAGATGATATTTCTTCTACAAGAAGGTCCATCAATGGAGCTCCAACCACAATCTTGACTTGGATCTCCACCTAATGCAGATTTTGGGATGTTTATTTCATGAAGCAAGCAAGTTAATGGTGATTTAACCATAACAGATTGCGAAGGAACATACTTGTGCAAAGTACTAGAAAAGCTTATAATAATATTACCCCTTTTTCTTCACATTCAACGGCACTGCGTTGCAGCGTGCTTACGTAGCCATCGACCTTTCTAGAAACGTCTTCCTCAATCGCGCGGCCATGTGCTCCCATGAAGGACTTATGGCCTACATGAATCTTGAAACCCACTGCAGATATATACTAATACTACTTCAAATGAGCATCTAACAAATGTGTTTGCTATGTTAGATTTCTGTTAGAATCTCTCTGTCTTCTATGGGAAAAGATTAAGGCAGATATACAGAGATCAAATTTCCATTCAAAAGCTGTAGAACAATCACGATTTGATCTAATTGAAAATGCAGCACTTTAACTGCATGTGATTTGATGATTTTCTAACAAAGCCACTTCATGTGATGATTAAAATATAAAATGCCACCGATTTACTCGTCACCGCCCAAATCATGCAAACCAAACATTTGATTAAATTAGATTATTTTATCAATCATGCAATACACTTCATCAGTGAATTATGATATTTCCCATAATCTATAAAGTTGATAAAAGAATACATGAACTTTGATTATTTTCAAAATCTCCCCATAATTAAAATTTCGGTTGAATCGGAACTGACGTGACGTCTAATTTTTAGACTTGGGGCTTAGTTTCAATTTGACCGGAATCTTTTTTTTAGTGAGGATTTTCCCGGAATCCTTTTTTGAGGAAATTCTGTAATAAATGAAGTTCGTGTATTTATTCATCACTTTATAGAATGCGAGGAAAATTAAAATTCACTAATACTAGTTTATAGATTTACAGTCAATTAACCGTTCAAAATTTAGATTCAAGATTATTTCACCTACTATGTAAGATGAAAGGCAATGATCAAAACAAATTCACAAAAGAAAATAAAAAAATGAAATTGATCATAACTTGATCAGACTATGCAAAATGCAATAATAACTCTAGAAAAGAAAGTAAACTCTGGCAACGCCTTGTAAGTGAAGACGAAGAATGACTTACTGGGATGAAGCACTCTGTCCAAACCTCCAAGAAATGTGATTGTCCGAACTTCTTGGAACGTCTCTTCCCGCTTCAACACATCACTAATAATCTTCTCAAACTCGTGAAAATCGTGAGTTTTGAAGGCGTCGAAAGCAACCACGACGCCGCCAAGCATGAGAGGAGTACACCTCCTGCTGCTGCAGCTCCTCTCCACGAATGATTCCATTTCAAGAAATTCTATTACATGGCATATATCTTTCCTTGGCAAATAAACTTGTGTTTCAAGAATTCATCATCATGGACATGAAAGATTGCTCCTTTCTACTGTTTGTATGCTGTCATTGTTTTTGTCATTGTGAGAAAAAGATAACAATAGTGATATATATGTATATTTGATTATACAGCAACAGGCTGTGCAACATAGATATTGTCGAAGTAGATAATCTCAAGAACACAATGTTTTTAAGGCATCTTGTTTCTTGTAGCTGGCTTGCATTTTGAGCCTTGTACATTTTCGTTTTGCTGCATTAATCTTGTCATAGTTAAACTCATTTTTCTTGTTTGTTACTGTCTTCTCTTCTCGATTGATCATATAATATTTCAGTCTATTTTCCGTGGAAGAGGCCGTGTTTCAGGCGGGCTTACATGCCTGAAAAACCCGGCCCGGCCGGTACTTTGTCAGCTCTAGCCCTAATGCCGACTTAGTGGGTAATGGTTAGATGACAAAAGTTTTACAAATTGAGCTGCGCTTCGTTGTCGATGAAAGAGAAAATTATGAGTTCAAATTTCATCTATTTTTTTTTTATTGATAGACAAATAATTGAGAAGATCATGTGGCGATGAACTTAAATATGGGATATTTAGCCTCAGACATTAACTATTTTATCACTAAACCAACACACACACAATTTTAGACATGATTGATATGGTTAGCCTCTCCTAATTGGGGTGGAAATAAAAATAGAAACCTTTCACACATTCATATGTGCACCTAATATGGATAATGAATTTTATACTAAATCATTGAACGTAACGAAAATTGTTCATGGAGAGAGTGGGATAAGTATGGACTGGCATTGGAATATTTGGTGACCAACTATTATAATGGCATATAAATATGAGCTGCACACCCCTCCAAAATCTCAATGGATATACAATATATACACTATGTTGGACGTAATTTTGTGTTCCAATATATCACGGATAAACACACACAACAAAATAAGAATATGATGAAGGGATGGAGAGCTTTTCATGACTAAGACAAATGATTGTACATTGCAAGGAAAGGAACAAATTTTAGCATAAACTTGCTAAAAGTTATCATTGAACTATATTTTTACTTGGAGTAAATTAAGTTCAACAAATAGCTCACAATATAAGCTACAACAATTCAGCAAAGAAAAAAAAAAAGAAAATAGATAAGTAAATATCTTGTTGGAATACTTGGTACTCTCTCCTCATCTCTGTGGAAATCCTATCTGTCTTTGCACACGAACGAAATGTATGTATATGTGCGTGGAGATCCAGCTGACGGCTCTGAGTGATCTCCATTGCTCGTGGAGATCAGCTGGCTGATAAACATAGACATCAGAAGGGTTCTCAAATTTATCTGTCAACTCGAATAACGTTTCCACCCTGCTCCAGAACATTGAATTTTGAGAGATAAGCTCAACAAACGCAACCTGGGCTCAATCTGATTCATATTAGTTCGGCCAAGCTCGGTTTCCTTCTCTTCGCGCAGGCAAGCAAACCGGTTCTTTGAAATCCTTTTGATGAATCCAGCCAGAATGCTACAAGTTGTCTGCCTGCAATCAGCTTCATTCACCGATGATTGGTGGGAATCATCAGAGGATACTGATGATATTGACAAGGTAGATGCGGAATCTGGTCAAAAACATAGGAAACAACCACTGCATCAATTTCACAATGCCAAGACAACGAAGAAGCATAGGAGAGATAACCAATAGTCAGAATTTAATGGACAATAGTCAGAATTTCCACCGAAGAAAATGAATTTTACAAGTGTATCCAACCAAATCCCTAAGAAAGATAACCAAGATCTGCCGTAGTATGCAAGCCTGCAAGAATCTGTGTGGTGGTTGGTTTTTTCAAGGACGATAGCTATTGCTTTCTATTACTACTATAATACAAACAAGCATTTCAGAAATATCTGCTACCAAGGTTGGTCCTAAATCTACAAATCCTTTTCTAAAACATGAATTATCTTACTTATATTGTACTTATAGTGACTTATTCTTCATAGTTCAGTACCAATACACAGAGTTTACAATTGAAAAATTACGTGAAACTCACACACGAATTGCCTAGATGTGGAAGTAAACCATCTTAAGAGAAGATACAAAAGTATAGCCATACCAAAATAGCAGGGTACGGTCTCTGCTTTCCATGCAACTGACCGACCATTCCTCTGAAACGCGGTTTCTCATCAGTTGATACAAACATCATCATATTCAGTCGCCATATCCTGCTTTACAAATCCCAAAATGGAGCAAACATTCTCCCCACCACAATGAGTCGTTGGGTTTGCCTCAAAAGAAAATGTATGGCCTTTTATACCAATCCAACTGATGTCAACTACTTCCTTTCTGGTCGCCTTTTCCATCTTCCTCCTCACTCGAACAAGGCTTTCCCATCTACCTCTCTGTTCATAAGTGTTAGCCAGATAAATCAAGTAAGCAAGAGACGAGTGAGGTTCCAATTCCATCAACCTGTCTGCAATGGTTTCTACAAGATCTAGATTCTCATAATCCCCACAAGCATGGAGTAGGGATTCCCATGTACGAGCATGAGGTTCACATTGCAACGCCTGAAAGAAATCAATCACTTCATTAATCATGCCAGCTCTAATCATCATATCTGCAACAGAGGTGTAATGCTCATTTATCGGAGCTACTCCATGCTGCTGCTCCATGGATGAGAAGATCGCCATGCCTTCCTCAAGCAAGCCACCATAACTGCAAGCTAAAAGAACTCCAGAAAATGTAATCTGGTCAGGATGTAAGCCACTTTCAAATAGTTTCTTGAAAAGATCAACGGCTTCAAGTAGCTTTCCGTTATCAGTCAATCCTAGTATCATCGTATTCCATGCTACCAAATCTCTAGAAACCATATTCGAGAAAATTTCCAAGGCAAACTCGACCAACCCGTATTTATTATACATTTGCACGAGTGAACTCGTCACAACTGCATCCACTTCAAACCCCGTTTTGATCACCAAAGAATGAAGCTGACTACCTTGCTCCACCGGAACAAACACAGAAGCGGAGTGAAGAACCGAGCTGAGAGTGAACTCTGTCGGCCTAATATTCTCCCTCAAAGAACAAACAAAAAGCTCCAAAGCATTCTCCTCCAAATCGTGGCTAGCATAGCACGCGATCATTGCATTGCAGAGAGGTGAATCAAGTGCAAACGATTCCTTAAAAACACGCAACGCACTTTCCAGTCTGTTGCATTTGGAGAATAGATCAATAGCTGCACTAGAAACAACTGTATTCCCAAGAAATCCCATCTTCATAGAAAAGCAAAAGACTTGCTTACCCTTCTCCAAATTCCTCAAGTTGGAACAAGCAGTAAGCACAGATGAAACCGAATATTCATCCACTTTGAAACCATTACTTCCCATCACATAGAACTGATGCAAAGCAAAATGCTCATAACCAGATTTACAGCAACCAGAAATAACAGAATTCCAAGAAATCACATCCACTTTCTCCATACTCGAAAACACAGCAAGAGAATATTCAACGAGGCCGAGCTTCCCATACATATCAATCAAGGAATTCCCCACCACCAAGCTGGAATTAAACCCACCATTTCTCACAATGCGGCCATGAATCTCCTTGGCATGCTCTCTACATTTCACACAACACAACATCATAGAAAAAGTGAACTCACTCGGCCTAACCCCACGATCCCTCATTTCCAAAAAAACCTCCCACGCACTTTCAAATAACCCACTCGAAATATACCCAGATATCACCGTGTTCCAACTCACAGCATCTCGTTCAGGCATTTCGTCGAACACTTTACGCGCACTCGCCATGTCGAAACATTTCACCAAGATTTTCAAGTATAAGTTCCAAGAAACGATATTTTTGCTGGGAATATCTTCAAACAGCTTCAGAGCATCTTTCGTTGATCCCGACTTGAAATAAAGATCGATACATCGATTGCCCAAATATATATTTGAATTCAAGCCGAATTTTACCAACTGCGCATGAATTAATTTCAAAGAATTTGAGGGGCTTTTTAACGAAGGACACTGATCGATGAGGCCAGAGAGAAACGACACCGTGTGATGAAATCTGTGCCCCTTTTGAAGCAAACTGAACATGCAAACGAATACGACGATCATGCAATTCTAGAGCAGTCAAATTCAGCTCAATAAATTAGTAAATATTCGAAATTTTGAAGTACTATATATTAGTACTTAGTGGGCCTAAAGTAATTGGGCTTTTAGAAAAATAGTGCAATTTGGGCTAATAAGCGAGTCTTTAAAGCCCAAAAAATTCTATTTCTTTACAAATGAAAAGATAGTAGGATATAAAACACTATTTTCGAAAAATTTATTTTTTGGTAAATTTATGCCAGAAGTAAAAAAATAAAAATACCAGCATATGGAGCATACACTTTTTTTTAAAAGAAACTGCATATTTAATGTATGTTGCACATTCGCTTCCAAAAACAAATCATGTTACGCATATTTGATATGTCAAATTTGATTTTATTTTTGGGATATAGAAAAGACTTGTTCCTTCAATAAGCTAATTTAGTGATCGTATTTTGTAATACGAATTTGTTAAGTGTTCTCAAAAAAATAAAAATAAAAAATGAGCATCGAATGAAAAAAAATATCTCCCACATTATTAATTCATATTGTAGTTTCTTTTTAGCCAGCCATAAGTACTGCAAATAAATATGCTGTGTGCATTAAGAATTTTCTGACCAATGGTAGTGCTGATATCAACTCCATATTATATGCTAATTGATTGAAATAAATATGTTAAAAACACAATAATTAAAGATCTCATACTTGACTTTAAATTTAAATACTCAATGCACTAACTTGAAGAAAAACTAAATAATTGTATATATTTATTTCTTTAATGTGACCACACCCTAACCCCAACCAAAAAAATTGGTCACTTGTAAAGAAAGCAAAGGATGGAAAATTTTTGACCAAGCCTAACTCATTATATGTATTTGTAATCATTGTGAAATGCAGACATGCACCCTCATTTTCAGGAAATTAATTACTCCTTATTAATTTCTTAATTGTGAGATAGTTGTATGCTAAAATATTGTTATGAATATGACACTTTTTTTTTCTTTTTTCTTTTAGGCAGAAATCAAGAACTTCTATTTAGGGGTGAGTATCGGTTCGGTTCGATGCAAAACCGAACCAAAAACTCAAAATCGAAAACCGAACCGATTGTTAAAATTAGAACCGAACCGCACCAATTGGGGGTGTGGAACCGAACCGATAAAACCATCGGTTTCGGTTCGGTTCACCGAACCGAACAATGCAATTTTTTTATTTTA